>NW_008611590.1:18005-36624 GCF_000691845.1 Merops nubicus | reverse complement strand
AGCAGGGGTCTCAAGCTCCTGACAGCATTATTAAGCAAAGTTCATAAGATCTTTGCTCTGAGCAGCACCTGTTTCACTAACTTGAATCACCTCAAACTGAAGTGCTCGGGCTCCTTTTCCAGTTAATGAAGAGAAATTGCCACATTCACAGTATGATTCATCTCTGGGATCTGGAGTTAAATGACATCCATGTACTCATGTGTATGGAGGGCTCCTCTGCAGCCTTTCATGAAGAATAAATGTTCACAAAAAAAAAAAAGGACTTCTTTTTTAACCTTACTGAGATAAAAAGAACATCCTTTTCAAAAGTGAGAAAAAAGAGACTTCAGCATGAGTATATATGTGTGAGGAAGTGGCTAAAGTGAAGAAAAAGTGAATATTACCCACCATATTAGAGAGCAATCTCACTCTGGAGCTGCTTCCATTTAGTTTGATGGTAACACTCCTGCCTACTTCATGCAATAAGATAAAGCCCAAAACAGACAGTGCTGCAAATGAACATAGGTCCACTAGGGAATTAAAGATCATTGTGATAGAATTGTTTACAACACTGAAAACTCAGCCAGCTTTAAACATTAAAAATCTAACTTTACTAAATTAATTAATTAGCATCATCCTTTTCCATAATGGCTAAACCTTACACAATATTAATTGTCACCATTTTTTATACAAACCTGTTAGTCTTTAACACTTAACCTGGATCAGCTGAGAGTACACAGTATCAAGGAGCTGGTACTATGTGGTAAACATGGATGGTTGTGGTTGCTAATGGCCTTTCATCACCAAGGTTGTCATGATGAGGCTTGAGAGCTTGCCTGTGGGAGGTGTCAGGGCTGAAGTGGGCTTGTCTTCTACAAATTGCCTTGGTTATGCTTCATGTCTTTCTGCTATTGTCCCCTCTCTCCAAAAAGAGGTCGTCTCTGCTTCTGTTTATCTTGGTTTTGCTTTTCCTAGTCATCCTTCTCGGGCATTTGGGAGGATATCCTGCCTACTTGAAGTCCCTTGTGCTTGTCTTGTCCTCTGTCTGGCAGCTTTTTGTCATACACTCATTCTACACACATCAACCCCCACCTTTCTTTGTACCTGTAGCGATCCTGCTTGTGTATTTGAGGTAAAATTGTTGCCCATTGTGTCTGGCTATGCCATTGCCATGTTACAAAACCAATAGTGTTGCCACTTATACCATTTTAGTGCTTATATCCCTAATCAAGGCAAGCTAATATTCAGCATATCCAGATCAGTACATTTATAATTTGTGGAGGTCACGGACCTCTGTATTGGCTACTAATCAGTGTCTGGTAGGCATCAGTTAGTTAGGTGTTCTTACTATGCTAATAAAAAAATCACAGGCTTGGGGAGGAGTGGCTGGAAAGCTGCCCATAGGAAAGAGACCAGGGGGTGTTGGTTGGCAGCCGGCTGAATATGTGCCAGCAGTGCACTCGGGTGGCCAAGCAAGGCAACAGCATCCCAGCCTGGGGAAAAGGAGGCTCCAGGGAGAACTTCTTTCTCTACAACTACCTGAGAGGAGGTTGTAGCATCATATGGATCATTCCCCTCCCAGGTAAGAAGATGGAAATAATGAAAATGGCCTCAAGTTGTTCCAGGGGGAGTTTACAGTGGATATTAGGAAAAAGAAATATTCTCTGAAAGGATTGTGAAACATTGTAACAGGCTGCCCAGAGAGGTGGTTGAGCCACCATCCCTGGAGGTATGTAACAGATGTGTATGTGTGGCACTTAGGGATATGGTTTAGTGGAGGACTTGGCAGTGTTAGATTAATGGTTGCACTCTGATCTTAAAGATCTTTTCCAACCTAAACAACTCTATGATTCTACAGGGATGAAAGAAGAGTTGGAGTTTAAGTATAGACATGTCTGTCTTGTTACCCCAAACTACTGTTTGAGCATCTGGGTTCAAAGCCAAGAAAGTAACAAGAAAGAATATTAAGACTCTATAGGAAGAAATAAATTTCTGACATACACTAAGGCTGTGGCTTACTCCAGTCCAAATGAAAACACAGCCCTGACTCCTTAGGAATTTGGAGATGTCTTGGACCCTCTGTATGGCTTTCTGTAACACTCCAGATCTAAGCCAAACTCAGTCTTTAATTTGAAGGAGCTTTGAAGCCTGCTCCTAGACCTAGCAACTTCTAAGTTAAGGCTGTGGTCAAGAAGCAGAAAGATGATTTCCTTAGAAACTCTGTATCATCTCATTGAAGCCTTATTCAACAGTGATCTCTTACTCTCAGTAATTTGGAAATGCCATAATATCAGAGGCTGCTTATTAGTTCCTCCCAGTGTGTACCAATGTATCTGTGACCAGTTGAACACCCGGCACCATGCTTACCTGGGAACCTGGAGCCTGTCCCTTCATCCCTTGAGCTTCACCAAACCCACCCTGGTATCAGCTCTGCCTAAATGAACCTGCACAACAAAACAGTAGTGTTCATCCTGGGGGCTGATGCATTAAGCCCCATATCTCATGGGTTTTAAAGCAAAGACATGAGGTAGGACTGCTCTTTTTAAGTAGCTCATTTAAAGCACTTTATTATTTGGGTCCAAGGCAATGCTTGTAGTGTATCTGAGAACATAAACCTTGAGCAGTTCTGACCTCTAAATTCCAATGAATAGTAGCTGTGGTACTGTTTTATTTCATGATGCAGTACTCATTTATCAGTGATTATCTTGAACTTTATCCCTTTTTGATTTTATAGAGTTAACAGTTGATGAAATCAGACTAGTACAGTGCAGGCAGCATTTCTGGAACTTGGGTAATGATTAGCTTGACAACATAACCTTAAAGTGAATGGCAGAAACTTGCTCCAAATTTTTTTTTTTTTTTAATGCATCTGAGAGGAAGAAATAATAATAAGGAAATTTTGTTAAATAAAGCTTCAAATAAATTTTATACTTTCTCTCTAGAATTTCTGAGTGGACTATGAAAATCTCCCTTGAAACTCAGGGGTAGTTCCCCTTTGGGTACTCATCCTCCAGGTACTCACCCTATCTTAGGAAGTAATGTCCCTCTCAGTCTAAATACGAAGCCCCTTTAGAGAGAGGAGCTACTTTAGAGTATACTTTAGTACCAAAGCATACTTTAGTATGTGATGCTTCATGCAGTCCTGTACAAGTTTTAAAAGAAGCCACAATACCTACCAAATGAAACTGCAGCATTTTGTAACTATTTTGCCCTCTTTTTGTGAAAAACTTGATGGCTACATCAAAAGAACCATCTTTGTCACCTGGAATGTTTTGAGGGATGATGTGAATAGTTACAATTGCTGTGAGATAGAGGGATAGCAGCTGAAGGTCTCAATTTTAATATAGTTACTCAGGCTTCTCTTTCATACCAGCAGGAGATCAAGATTAAATCGGGCATGTCTTCTCTGCATTAATAGTGCTATTTAATTTTCATTTTTATTTTTTTTTCCACAAAAGTATATATTAATACTACATTATTAGTCTTCAACCTTTTTTGTATTTCATTTGAAAGTGAACATACTTTCACAAAAGTGTTCTGGAGTTGAGAAAAATTTAGTGCTGTGACCTTCCTGCCATTATGGAGGAAGTTGCCATGTGTTCAGTTTTGAGAAGGAGCATGAAGGAAAAAGTTTATGGGAAAGTGAACCTATTGCACTGAGTCACATGCAAAGGATATGATCTTCGAGCACACCTGATGTGACATCAGCAAATCTCAAGGCATGGGAGAAAACAAAACAAAGTGGGTGAGTGCCTGAATTGACTAGAGAGAAGGGAAGCTTTATACAAGACTGGGAATCAGAAGAAGTTAAAATGATAATCTTTAGTAGTCCAGGACTGTGCTAATTCATACATGTGCAGTTCATCCTCTTGGCTGAGATGTGGGAATGTGGCATTTGATGCATTTGCTTCTTTCAAAATGTCAGTGCACCATGAAAAAGTAATTCTTTGCTTTCCTGACAATTAAGAATCATTAAAGGCACCAGCTGTAATTCAGAGGTTTACTCAGGAATTCCTGGGGGGCTCTTGTGCGACAGCAGGCTCTGGAGGCATCCCCTGCCCACCGTGCTGTGACGCTGGGTGCTCCCCATGCTGAAGTCCCCTGGGGCTTTCCTGCCTGTCCTTTCACATGTTTCTGGGCAGTCTGGTCGTGCAGAGTTCTGAAAGGTGTGACCAGACACCTCCAAACAGGACTGGGGAGGGTGAGGAATCCCCAGGAGCCAGACACCCTGCTTGGCTGCCTGGGGCAGCTGCAGAGCAGCCAGCCCTGCCTCTCCCAGAGGCACACAGCCTTGATCCCATCCCTGCAGCAAGGCACTGATGGCCTTTGCTTCAGAGAAAGGGTTTCAGACTGAAAATAACAAGTGGTGAAGTTCTCCTTTTTAACTGTTTAGTTGTTGTTTGTTCATTGGAGGCTTTATTACCTTTTAGCTCTTTCTTCTGCCTGTTCTATTCTGGTATCAATTGTTTTGTTTTTTTTTTTTTAGAATTACAGACAGAAATTTCAAATCTGTTTGCTTAAATTTATATTTCTATTTGTTGCTGTTTGAACATTCAACTTGCATTTACATGTGTAAATGGCTATTTATATATGATCAGCATATTTAAAAAAGTTGCTAGCAACTTTCATCATGAGCAAGTACCATCTCAGTGCCAGTAGTTGAGTGGTAAAGGCTTTTAGTGACAGAAAAACTGTGGAATTAGACCTGAATAATCCATGGGAACTGTTTTTATGCTTGTTTTTAGTTCTGTAGGTTTTTTCATGGGTTCATTTTTAAAATACTCATAGGCAAAAAGACATGAAGGAAGACCTAGCGTAGAAAACAACCCATAAACACTCACAATTCATATTGTACTAACTACTAAAAAAGATCTCCAAGCTTTCTAAGCTTCAAAAAATGGTTACTTCATTAAATAAGAACTGCAGTCTAGAGATGTTTCTTGCAGTGGACACGGAATTTTAAAGATACCTGTTAACAGTAAAATTCCAGAGCTGTGTCTTACTTTCTTCAGATACTTTTTTCACAAGTAATATTAATTCCTAGAAATTATTTTGCAAGTCTTAAACTGGAAATGAAAAATGAGCTCATTGTGTAAAAGCTTAAAAACATTACTTCAGATCAATGACCAGCAGAAAAGTCCCCAAAATTTCCAAGCAGAACAGCTTGTTTGGCCTACACAGGTAAAATTAGGGGAGGATTCTGTAGAAAGTGTTAGGTATGTGGTCAGAAAATCTAAACATAACTCCTATTTTCATCTGAAGAGAAGGACAAAGATGTTTAAAAGCTGAAAGTGGCTGTGGTGGCTTTTTTTAAAAGACAAATAAAATAACAAAAAATATATCAATGAATGAAATTATTTAGGAATTATGTTTCTTCTTGGTTTAAGACTGGCAGAGATTTTTTGCAAAGCCTTGTGAAATTAAATGTTTTCCAAGACATTGAAAATCATGTGTTTGCAAATTACATTGTGCTTGGTAGAAAATCCCTGGTGAATTTGTAACAAATAGCTGGGTAATTAATTTGGGAGATTATTTTAAAATATCATTTGGACTCCTTGTTTCAAGGGTACAGTATGAAAAGCTAAGCTGGTTATTAAACAATTCTGCACAATGAACCTGACTTAAAAAATGTCCTGGAAGTTTCAAAAGAACTATATATAGTATTGAGAGTACTCCAGTGCAATACAGGATGATTTATTAGGATCACTCGTTCTAAGGCTTATGGGCAGAAAGATAAAAACTTCAGTCCTGACACCTTGAAAGCCTTCTGAGACAGAGACAATTAGCCTGTAGAAGGTATAAAAAGAAGTGCGGGTCAGGAAAATACTTTGATGAGAATGCTGCCCAGTCATCTTCTTTTGAAGAGAGAGAAAAGTAAGCTTTGAAAATGAATGTGCTGGTATCTGCTGAGAAAAAAATATAATTTCCTCTACCTTAAGGTTACATGCTGTAGTCTTGCTAGTGGAACAAAGGGGCCAGTGTTGTAGAAGGCAGTGGAAACAGAGGAACACAATCAGCACTGACATTGTCTCTTCTCCTTGAGGTCAGAGAGAATGTGTTGGCAAAGGTAACAAACTGTCCCTCTGGCTGCTGGGAATGAAAGACCCAAGAAGTGCCAGCACAGCTCTGTGTGGGAAATGTACAGTCAGATGTGGGATGAATTTGGTAGAGAGCAAAAAATGAGGGCTGTAAGAAAGCCATAGTGCTTCAGTAGTAAGTGATGGTAAATTTTTGAACAGACAATGGAAGAGAAAATTCTTACTGAAAACAAGAGTTTGAGTTCTGTCTTAGTTGCTGATCCATTTAATTTCTATTTAAAAAATCCACCAAATCCAGGCCCCAAATGCAAGAGCTATCGTAGCAAGAGAATGACGATGTCTTCCACATACGATTTAGAATTAAGTTCAGGGAAAAAAAGAGGCTTTGCCTTGTGAATTTATTACAGGACAAGTCTAGCAGAAAATAAGCAGGAGGAATCCCTCTGTAGTGTTGAACTTGTAATATCACTGTTCATGCTCTGCAGACCGTTAGCAGTGGTGCTAAGAAATGATGCTATGTATATGGGAGCGATGGCTTTGTTAGCACAAAGGTTTATGCTCCTGAGGACAAGTGCTCTGATTTTCAGATGTTTACTGTGTGCACCATGGAATGTTTAATGTGTACATCAGTGGTAAGTGCCTAACTTCTGCTCAGAGGCACCAGAGGGAGCTGTGGATGCTCAGCACCTGCTGAAAACCAGATCACTTCTCCAAGGAGGCTGACATGCTGGTGATCCCCCCTGATTTCAGACAGGCACATGCCCAATTTTTGAATTTAGTACAGATTTGTACAGCGGCTCAGCCAGTGAAGAATTTCTCTGTGCTTCTCACTGCCTTTTGTTGTTGCTAAGGGAAAGTGATGCCAGCTGTCTCTATGAGCAGATAAGATTATGATGAGCTGCAGTAGTTTAGTAAGTGTTTTCTCACTCATTTTATAGCATACAATAAAGTATGTCTGGCAATATTTTACTGTTCTTGGGAATTTCCTTACATAATTTGTGAGACAGTTTTATTAAGATTGTTAAAGGTCAAGGATCATCATTAAAATGGGCAGAAGGCAATGGACAAATTCTGTTAATTGCATACAGGCAAGCTTGCTAGGTACAGTTATGTTGTAAGGATGCAGTTAAGATGAAAATGTGTCCCTTTATATGTCTAAGAAGTGCTTTTTAGGGAAATTAAGAGCAGAAAGATGTCTGTCCCATGTATGATTACTGCAGGTGATTTTGGAAAAGCTTGTAGCTCTTGATGTCTCTGTGGTGAGGCCTTTGGACGCAGACCTAATCTAGCTTATCATATTATTTTTCATATATTGCTTAGGCTAAGCTATAGATATTTGGTCTGCAAATAAGGAAAAAGGTTAGATTAGAAGCTCATAATGCAAAGAATGACTTGTTATTTAAACAGCTTTAGTTTTGAATATCTATTTTGATCCTGATAGTGGTCCAGCTTCTTGAGAAGTATTCCTTAAGATGCTTCCAGCTCCACACTTAACATTTAGGAGTAATTATTGATGTGCCAGCTCTCCACCTCCCATCCCCCAGGCTTTGCACCAATAACACTGCAGCAGTAACAATTTCATGCAGTTGTAGCTGAACCTGGGATTTGACTGAGCACAAGGGAGAATGAGACCAGTATTTCTGACAGATGAGGAACAGAGACAAAATTCCTTTGCAAGTCTCTGTACAAGACAATCTGCATCTGCTGGAAGTTCTGCATTGAGTCCTGACACTTGCCACAATATTGAGCTAACCAGGTAGAAAACACCTTGACTGTCTCTCTGTCTGTTTTAGAGGCTGGCAATTCAGGGAGACCAAGGGAACAGAGACTCACTGAACGTGCAAGGAGAGCAAAGCCTGACTACACGTCACCATCAGAAACACAGGACAGACTAGATGCTAGCTGTTGAAACCCTCATTTCTGATGTATCCAACACAGAACCAAACAGATAAGAATTTAGTGGAACTTGGGGTGTGCTAATCCCATTGTGCACAAAAAGAATACAGTGACACAGGCTCTGCAGTGAATGACATGCATCAAAATATTAATACAAAGTAGAATAAAGAGTAACATGAAATAAAATATTTACACTATGGCAATAGTTCCTGTGGCAACTTCCTTGTCCTGACAGGATTGTCAACTGTCTCTTGCATGGTTTCTGTGGCTCAGCCTCAGAGCAGAAGGTAAATCAAAGCCATGGAGTCTACATGCATTTCAAATACCACTAGTTTGGTTGCATGAGACCTTCAGTCACCCCACTGGTGACTCCAGTGGAAATCTGCCACCACTACTGCAGCAGAAGGCTGCTGACCAAAAACAGCCTCCACACAGGCAAGGAAGGTGGAGTGTGAAATTTCCTAATTTCAGCGGGATCTCTGAAGCCTGCCTGCCTGCCTTAATTCTGCCTCCAGCATAAGAGACATAAACTGGGAGCAATGGTCACCAGTGCAATGAACCAACTGGTACAATTTTAAATAGAACAGGGCTGAGAGTTCATGCCAGCTATGGCAGAATTCTGTAAAGGTGTTTACTTTTCTGCTGGGAGCTATGCTGAAAAGATTAATGTGCTTCATAAAATCCTGTAATATCAACAAGATGAAACTCCTGTAAATAAAGGTTTTAACTTCTCTATTGCTATTCCTTCTGCAAAGTTGTCCTTCATATAGTAACCTTTTGGTCAGAGTTTATGGGGTAGTAAATTCCACGCATTACATTTACAGAGGTATTTAGACAACCAGCACTCTACCTTGCAGTTTCTGGAGGTGCATGAGCATCAGCCTTGCAGGGTGCTGCAGGCTCCATGCCATGTGGTGTGAGGTGGCTCCTGTCCCCACGCCTCAAGGCTGGCCCTGCCCAGGGTGTGCTTCCTGCAGTCACTGCTGCTTGTGCTCAGCCCCGGCTGTCCGACAGGCTCTGCCTGGTCTTACGACACCAATAGCATCATCTTGATATGATTTGTCAGTTCAGTTCAGATGTTTCAGTTGGAAATAACATAAGTGGTTGTGTTGCAGCCCATTAGGGCAGTGATTTGACAGCATACAATGGAATATATGTTTCACAAGCATGTGGGAAGTCACAGGTGAAAGTAGTTCTGCAAGCTGCATGACAGTGGATGACTAGTATGAAATCAGTGTGGAAGTGTAGTCCCTTAATTTCAAATATATGTTTTTCTTTTGAAATTCCACTTTGCTTCAATTATCAGTCATTACAGAACCCTTCTATTTTTTTACTTGACTTCAATTCTAGTTTAATTTTAAATGTAGTTTTACAGAATCCTTTTACAGCTCTTACTAGTGATGATGGTTTTTCAAATGCCACCAGCTGCTTAATGTTTAACATGCTTTCTGATGTCCTTAACCTTAGAGTTTATCAGATTAGATATTCATTCCCTACAAGGGGGAAAGAGAAAAGGAAAATTGGCCTAGCTGACATCAAGAGTATATTTAAGCCTACTCTGAAGAGGTTTGCATTAAAGCATGATCTCTCATCACTTAGGAAATTGCTTTTACATTATTACTAGAGTATGAACTCTTCAAAAAATATGATTTCTTTCAGAAATTGAAACAATATTCATAAAAGTACTGCCTTATCCACTGCACAGCTTGAAGACACAAGGGTCTTCAGGGTCTGCTGAAGACACCAAACTCTTCTCTCTATATACAATGCTTTTGGAAAAGTGACTGGACAAAAACATGTAGATACCAATAACATATTGACTTAGTCCTGGATAACTGAAAAGGCTGCAAAGCTGCATGAAAGCAGGACCTACATTCATCTGGAAGCTGTATGAGACCTGCTTTTAAGTATATACAAGTATCTCAGACTGTGGAATTAGTACCACTAAAAATTTTCTTATGGCTTTTCCTTTAACTTCCTTTGTGAGTATTTTATTGTAATATACTTTAAAATAAGGCATTCCTACAGTAAAAAGAAACTCGATAGTGCTGACTTGGTGCCTTTCTGCTAGGAAGGCAGAATGATGTAAAGCAAACATTTGCTCCAGACCTGTGGGAATCTCCCACGAGGACCTTGCCAAACAATGGGAACAGATAATTTAGGTTCAGTTTTATTTTTAATTTCTTAACAGATAGTTGAGGCCATCCAAGTGTGTTGTTGACAGAAAGGGATTTCCAAAAGATGCTTTCCTTTGATCTCCTGCCACCCTGTGCTGTGGAAGTTATCAAGTGTTCTCAGAGCTGGCTAGAACGAAATTTGCCCTCTGAATGCTCTTATCCATCAGAGCTGTGTCCCACATCTAGCAGCTGCCACGGCCTCCTCACGGGGTTATCTCCACCTGAAGGAGAGCAGGTGTTATCCCCAGCACTCCCTCGCAGCCTGGCAGCAGCAGTCCCTCCCTGTCACTGCAGGACCCTGGCAGTGCTCCAGGCCGGGTGCTCCTACACACACTGGATGGCAGGGATCTGGGGGTGAGGAAGAGGCCCACACCTATTCTTCTGATATCAAACTATAGCACTCGGGGGCTTTGTTTCACCTGCCTACATTCTTTTGCCTCCAGTCTGATTAGAGGAGTATTAGAGTTCAAATGCCTGCCATGCCAAGGCCAGTGGGTCTCGTTTTCACTTGCTTTGGGTGGTTGATGAGAATCATGCTCTTAGCTAAGTGAAAAGACACTTCCTTTTCAACACCTCTTTCAAATGCAGGAAACAGATAGCTCTCTCCATGCTTCATGACTGTTACCACTTGATGTGAAGTATCTTCAGTGTTTGAACTTGACACATGCAAGGGCACCGCTTTCTGCTTTTACACGTCTTCTGCATCTTGAAGATATTTAGGGATGCTACAAGACACCAGGTCTGAGCAGTTCCTTAGGCTATGGAAGCCCTGTAGCATAGCTGCTAAAAGAGAAAAAAGATGTCCAATCACTATTAAGGAGAATACTGTGCCTCAGGCCAGTTATACATCTGTACTGCCCGGCTGCTCATTCATGAAAAGTAACTGTCAAAAAGGTAGAACCATCTTTGTTTCACCTCTCTTGCTCACCTGAATGGATCAGAGCACCATCCAGATTCATAACTCCTTTCTGCTAGCTGGAGCAAAATTACATAGGAGGGCCTGATTCTTCTCTGGTCATCTCTAGGCAGCTCCAGATAACTTAGCTTGTATACCTAAACTTCCCACTTATCTATTTCTGATGAATCATGTAAAAGCATAATTTAGTCTGAAAGAAAAACTTTCAGAGAATTTGAAACAATCAATGTTGGACTCTTGAGCCTTGGAAACTCCACATTGTTTTCTACTTTTAGATAAAAAAAAGTAAAGTACTTAACTTTAATACCTACTCATGCTCCAGACTGTGGCTTACTAACTTTGGAGCTTCTTAATGAATGATGAACATTCATGATAAGATTTTGAGCAGTGTAAATAATACTTTCTATACATAATTACTTTCAATAATGAATTTTTTTTTTTTAAGATTATAGAGTAAGACTTTAAAAAATGAAAGATGCAGCATAAAATTTCCTCAGTTTAAAGTTAATATACTATAGCAAAATTTTCCCAACTATTTTTAGGGAAGCTTATGCTACTGGCTCTCCACACAAGCCAACTTGTACTTTAAAGCTTAATTGGTAACATTCAGTACCTTAAGGCAGAAAAAGATTTAGTATGGAATTGGCTCATAAATGCAACACAACATTAGAGACCCCAGCAATGGCATATTTTATGTATGAAACCTTAGATAAGAAGGCAGAATCTTTATAAGTCATTGTTATGGTTTTAAGTTCCAGAAAAGAAAAGCATTGTCCCACTGTACTTGTCACTGGTGAGGCTGCATCTTGAGTAGTGGGTTCAGTTTTGGGCACCAAAATGGAGCCTATTTGGAATGCTTATTACTTATTTATTTTCCTCCAGTGACTTTTCTTTCTCCACTGACTTCATGGATAACTGGAGGAAATACTGAAGCAAACAACTCTTTCAGATATTTTGCAGGAGATGAATTGCAGCAGTATTATCATCTCCTCCTTTTTCAACTATATCTTACAAGTAGTGTACATTAGTAGCCAATTAAATATCTGTGAAATCTAAATGTAGGCTGGCATTTGTGTTGTGGAGTCTTATTTCCACATTCAAACCATTTTGGGTATATTCCTTTCTCCACTGATTTGCAGCTTGTGTTAACCTGCCACTTCTCTGCTCCAGGAACTGTTGTTGTGAATCCCTCTCCTTGCTGACTTTCTCTCTGTGTTGTACATGGAGTTCCAGCAATGACCTTGACGTGTTCATCTTCCTGAGCCAGGCATTGTTTGTTTGTGGGTGTAGTCCTAAATGACTTGCCAGGTTGTCCCAGGAAACATTTGACTAAGCAGTAAATTGAACCCAGCTCCTAAACTGTTCTTCAGACCAATTTGCTAAGGTCTGCTTGTCTTTGCATAAAATATCCAGGCAGATGACAGTGCCACGTCAGCCTTGTTGCAGAGAAGTAATGGCTTTGGGTTGGTGGTGACTGCACATGCACGGACCAGAGATATCACACGTTCTCCTTGGAAATAGATGTGAAACACTGTGCGTTTGGTGGAGTGCTACACTGGCCCACCTAAACAAATAATTGCTATCTGTGGCTTCCTGTAATTAGACCTTCTACTGATAGTAAGGATTAAAAGTGATGATATGGACAATGCTATAACACATGATGAAAGGTAATAAAATCCTGCACTTTGTTCAACAGATTTACTTGCTTATGTTCTTCTGATGTCTTCAGCAGGACTAGAAGCAAAAGCTGCCCACTCTATTGTTTGTAGGCTGTGATATACTCAAGCATGACATGGTTTTCAAATAGGCAGAAGAACACTGCCCCAACCCTAAAATATGCCACTGATATTGTGGAGAAAATCCATTCTAAAATGATACTTTCATAGCTTATTTTCAATACTTAAATAAATGTCCTTAAAACAGGAACAAGCAGTGAGGCAGCTCATCTAAAAGCTGTTTCTTTTACACCCTGCAGTAGTGTCATCAACCTGCAAGCTGCCTTCTAACTTCAGTGTTTTTATTGGGAGAAAGTGGGGAAGTGGAATTGAACTTTCTAATCTGAGATATAATAGGTGAATAGCCCATTTTGGGAATGAACAATTTCAAACCAGGGGTGCCCAAACAGCTTTTTGTTTCTGCCAGAAAATACATGTCTTCTCAGCCCTCTGATCCACGTCTGCTCTCCTGTATCTCCTTTATTTAAATCAATGCAAACCAAAGTTTTAAAATTTATTTCCTTTCTTTGTATTATCTGAAAATGATGGCTGTTAGGAGAGAAAAGTGCTCCTTTAGAAATCAGAGGGCTGAAGTGCTTTAATTTCAGCTCTCATGATTAAGGAGGTACAGTTTAAAATTTGAGGGTAAATGAGGCTGGCATTCTAGAAAAACTCAATACAGATCAACTCAGGTCCAATTATTTTCTTATTGCTATCCTACAGAAGAACACCTGGGTTACTAAAACAGCAAATAATAGTGGAGTTTTATTGAATGTCACAGCAAAAATTAAGAAATAAGCTAAGAAAGACAGAGGTTCTGGTCTCAGTCATGCCAGGGCTGGAGATGGATTTATTAAGAAGGATTTAATCCTGTCAGCTTTTTTTTTAGCTCTCAATCATTTGAGTTTGGATCCTATTCTGGAGAACAGCTGTGCAATGCCCACCTTAGCCCTGCAATATGACCTCACCCGATAGCACACTCCCCTCCATCCACAGTGGAGATGTTAGTAACAGGAGTATCACTGGAAACCCAGTTCTCTTTATTTGGTGATTCATTTGATCCTTAAGTGAACAAAACCCAAAAGAATTACCTGATAACAAAAGTGACAGGTGAAACTGGACAGGATCTCTTTCTAGAAGCCTCCGTTGCATTTTTCTCTCTCTCTGGACTATCTGGGGTATTAGGACCTTACTGTAAGAAAACCACTTCCCTCAGAACTAAAAATCTGAGTACAGGACATGTGCCAGAAGTAGGGAAATTTTACCTACCCCATGTGAATTTTCAGTGACATCTAATAAATACATCTTTTTGACATGTTTGTGTGTCTACATATTTGAAAATTAGGTACACACATATGGCAATATCTAATTGACACGAAGGGAAAAAAGTTCTCTTTAGAAAAGATATTAAGCCATCTAAAGGTGCCATATATATATCAAGAGCCAAGTTAGAAAGGACTTTTGCCATTTAAATTGCCAAGTTAAATACGGCACAATTGAAGCAAACCTGTCCCTCCAGGCACTCCGAAGCCTCCACTTGGAAGCTAATTTAGCACCAATTGTGCCTTATTTAACTTGGCCGTTTAAAGTGCCCTTTAGCAGCTTGGCTCCCCCTGACCATATCACACCTCTCCATGACCCACCTTCCCCTCTCCACTTTCCCGCCTTTAGTGCATGCTGACTGCTTTTGATCAGATCTGATTGACGTGGTTTTGGCCAATTAACTTGTAAGATAAAATAAAAAATCTCTAAAGGAGGGGTCTGAACATAAAATATAATTGGATGGAAACAGACCTGTTCACATTCTTTTGGCCTTAGCTCAGGGCGTGAGTGTTAAGTGCTGGCTGCCTGGTTGTACCTGCTGTCTGTGCCACCCTACAAGGAACTTTCTCCAAAGCCTGAGAGTCGAGCTGTCTGTGCTCTTGTGCAGGGCTCATACACCACAGTAAAAGCAGCAGCTTTTCCCTGCTCTTGGGGAGGATCTGGGCTGGGTGTAAATATAATGGGAAATGGAGAGGACAGCTGTGGATTACTGAAGGTTTCTGCTGTTGTATGTCAGGGGATGCATGGGGTAGAGACACATGGTACTGTAAAAAACACAAAGAGGTTCAGGTCTTGCTGCTTCTGGTAAATACATGCCTGGAAGGGACTAAATAAGTGTATGGATATCCTGTGGGAAAGTGTCAGTTGTGACTGTCACAACAAAGGAAAAGGAATTCAGCGAAGAAAGAATTATCAAAATGCTGCTGCTGTATAGGGTGTGGGAAACTGAACTTCTGATCTCAGATCATGCATATTGAAAGCCACTCCCAGGTAGACTTCTATGATTTCAGTCAGCAAAATCAAAATCAATGACAATAGAATACGATCGAAATATTGTGTTGCAATCTCTGTAGATTATTACCTATGATAACTGAATGCTTAGAAGACACAGTAATGACAGTAGTATAAAGGCTTAGACAGATTCGGTGGAAAGAACACAAAATGACTTCCCTGATGTGAGTAGATCATCACATACATGATCTCATACCACCTTCTGATCTGCCATGAAGTTCTAGTCTATGCAATAAAAGCTCTCCATTCAAGGTGTGGGGCTGCAGAGGGAGCAAATGAAAAGGAGTCAGATATGGCCCCAAGAACAGCAGGGTGAATAAAGATGGATTTATTGATGGGAGAAGAGGATGAGTGTGCCACCCATATTCCTGGGTGTAGCAGCTGTGTGATAGAAGCAGTGCAAAACACCCTTTATGCTCTTCTGCCTGCACCCAGCCTTCCAATAATAAAATTTGTGCATGGATGAGTGAAAAAAAAAAAAGAAAAAGTACAATAAAACTTGCTAGTCAGGAGATGTAATTTAGGGTTAAACTTAAGTGTTGCTTCATATTCCTGTCTTCTCCAAGTCTCATATTAATTTAGGCTTTGATTACATGTGACTTGTCCTGCTGTGAAATGAGCCATGGGCCTAAGTTCTCAAGGGCTGTCACTGCTTCTTAAACATGTTGTGTGGCATTTATGTTAAAATTAATATTTTTTTTTCCCAGCTAAAAAGTTTATAATGACTAGTTACAGTGCAAACATTATTAAAATTAATGAGTAGTATAACAGGAAAAACCACTTAATAATACACTTGTACTAATTCACCTCTATCTCCTTTTATCCTCGTCTGTTTTCTTCCTTGAAATCGGATGAAGTATTTGTTGGCTGACAAGTTATAAGAGCACAGGACTGGAAACAACTATGATGTGATTACCCCTTGCCTTGTGTTCTAAAAAGAAGTGCATTGTGAGGCTCGTACAAAACATCAGGCTGACGTGTCACCGTGCTTTATTGTACACAGAAGACATCACGGGCAGCCAGCAGAAGAGATGGGGCTATTACTAATGGCTGAGTCTGTAACAGAGAAAATTTATTTATTCAAACTGTCAGAGGTACCTAACATCTGGCCCCAGCACTGGGTTGGGAGGTAGCACAGAAAACCCAGCAGCTCCTTCCACCCTTACCTGGGGAGAAGGAAGAATTATTCCTCCTGTCACCACATCTTTAACCCTGAAAATGTGACCCTGAGGTACCGAACAGGTAAATGAGATCAGTACCACCAGGAATTAAGAAGGTACAGCTCTACTTCATGTTTGTAGCTGTTCCCAACATCCAGTGGTGAGGAGGTACATTAATAAACAACAACAACAAACTGTTAGATCAGTTGGATTGCCAAGAATCACATAAAATGTTGCACCTCTTGACCTAAGTAGAGTCTACAAACCCTGTGATTGGTCAGATGAGTATGTCTATTATGTAAGATTTACACCCAAGCCTAGTTTCATGTGGCTGCTCAGTGGGGAGAAACAGGGACCCCATTATTCTTATTTTCAAGATGCCCATAATAGACCAGATAAACTACATTTTAACACTTGTCATTTCTTTCCCTGGATTACAAAGGGAAGTCTAAGGGGAGCCAGCCAAATGCAGACCATTACAGTTAGGAAAAGTGAATTTCAGTCTAAGCAGGCTGTACCTGTTTCAGAAGTGTAACAATGGAGGTTTGTTCTTGCCTCTGCCCTGTGCCAGTGTTGGAACACAATGTTGGAACCTTGCAAACACAACTGCAGAGAAAATTCAGAAAATGCAAACAGAAATATCACTTGAAAAGAACAGACTCTGCAATCTAATTTTCTTTGAGATGTGATCACATTATAATAACTTTAGTCAGCACCATCTTCCCTCTTCCACAGACTCCTTTCTGTGAGTGCCCCTTGTAATCCAAATAAACAAAAACATTTTTAGGGACTTGCTATGTATAAATCAGTCTTTGAAAAAAGTAATGTCTGAAACTTGCCTGATCAGTTTAGTATGATGAGTATGATGAGTATCTAGTATGATTTTTATTACCTATAATATAAATAAACTCTGGTTGGGTCTGTTCTGTGAGAGTGCAGATAAGGATACAGGCTGGAGACACTCTTTGATAGAATGATTTACTGAAACCACAGCGGTTAGAGTTGTGACCCTGGAGCCCTTTCTGTCTTGAGACACTGACAGCCCAAACACCAAACTGTGTGAAACAGGCTTTGTTGTGGGATGGAAGGAAAGAACACTTAGAGCAGTGGAAAAATGACATCAAATGCAACTGAAGGAGGAGAGGGAATACAGTAAACACGGTGTTTGGAAAAAATACACCGAATTTTGTGCAAATGTGCTCTTTCTTTTCTATATTGACCAAGAATTAGTTCACTCTTAATACCAAACACTGCTTTGTGCTTTAGAGAGCTGCAGCTTGTGAAGGTGGCTTGCACCTCTCTCTGAGAAGAGAAAGATGAGGCTGTAGGACTGCACACTACGAGGATGTAGAGTGAGTGTGGAGAATGGGGGAAGCACCCCTTGTCTGGGCAGGACCTACCCTTATAATGGTCTTGGCCCTGAGGTTGCAGCGTGTCAAGGAGGGCGGCTCCCACCAGCGAGGTGAGCGGAGAGGACTCGGCAGGTGTGGCCACGTGGGCAGGTGTGGCCACGTGGGGGGACAGGTGCAGGGGTCCCACTAGGCAACGGTGGTGGTGGGGTTCCTTCTGCCTTGCTATACCTGTGCCAGCCACCAAGCTGCCACCTTAATGACTGAATGGAAGTCAGGAATCTGGGCTTCGAGCCTGAAGTGTGTAAGTGCACAGACAAGTGTTTGGAATCTGCCCACTGCTTTTCACAGGGGAAAGATGTTTGCAATGGGCACATGGGCTGTGATGTGATTTATAAAGGTCTGAAAAATGGCCTCACATCAACTTACTTCATACTGTATAGTCAGACTATGGTTCTTTTTCCAGCTAAGCCCACAGGGGATAGGGGAAGCAGTCTCCCACAAGAATGAGGAGAACCTTTCCCAGTGCCCGGGCTGTAGCCCCTCTGCGAGACCCTGGGCAGCGTGGGGTAAGCACTGCATGAGCTCTGTGAACTAGCAGGGGGGTGACTTGCAGTGAGTGCAGAGGCAGTGAGCAAGGGCATCTTTTTCCAAATCCACCAACAGGCCAAGGCAGACTGGCAAAGGGCATGTACAAGAGACTAGCAACTTCAAGATATTTGTTTCTTTTTGATCTCTGGGTTGGAGTTTTCATTGGTTGGGTAAATTAGCAGAAGCACATGCAGCTTGACAGTACATCATCACTGTACTCTATAACCATGTTGTTCAGAGCTAAAAATTAAACCAGTTAAGGCCTTGGTTTCACTCCATGTTGGTATCTCATCTATCTGATGTCAGTTTTCAAGAACAAGATCTATCATGAAGCAATAACTTTTTCACACATTTTGCAGCAGATAATATTTATGATCTTCTTTCCCTTTGAGCACGCTGTGCTGGCATGTGCTGCTGTGCAGTGAAACCATCTGATTTCAGAAACTGCTCGTGCAGAAGGAAAC
>NW_008611590.1:16453-17974 GCF_000691845.1 Merops nubicus | reverse complement strand
CGTTCCTGCTCCCATCATATCTCATGTTAAACACTGCTATTTTCACATTTCTCTATAAATATTTCATGTTTTCAGCTTTCAGGAGATAGAGTGAAAAATAGGAGACAAGACAAAATAATTTTGGTTGGTTGGGAGCAAGGAGGAATAAATGCAGTAGGATGGCAACTTTTTTCCCTTGAAATAGTGACAGATCTGAGATGACCTGTGAATTGAAGTCCACAATTTCCTGGGTTTTCTAAGGATATTGAGCTTGTTATTTTGGTGGTATAGCATGGCGCATGGAATTCACCCCACAACTTCTGCATGCAAACCCTGCTGTTTTTCTGAACAGAAAATAAGCTTTTGTTATAGTAATTCAAAAGATGGAGTACTCACTATTATTCAGGCCAATATTTCAAAGGATGAGAGATCAATTAAAATCAATATAAACTGCAACAAAATCAATACAAACTACAATAATTTCAGTTATCTGTGTTAAGATTGAAAATTAGTCTAAAATCTGAATTCACAAATTCCAGTCACCTGCGCAGAGCCTTTTTCCACACAAAAGTGAGATCTACCTGTGTGTGGGCTCAGTATCAGAGTTAAGGATGAAGGGGAGAATCAATTTGTGCAGGCTACTAGTTACTGAGGGCATAGTAAAATGGTGTTAAAATATCTTTACTTCGCTTAGGCTGCTTTCTAAACTTTGCACTAAGAATAAGTAGTTTATATTTGCAGCAATTACAGTCCATTACTACTTAATAACTACTTAATGATGGCAGAGAACAATATTGTTCAGCTATTTTGACAAGTAATTCTGCAGAAGCTCACTCTGTGGCATAAATTCAGTGAAACAGTGCATCGCCTGAAACGGTTTTGTGTGTGCCTCACTTTTTCTGACTACCTAACCAACCAAATGAATGCAGGCTGAGAAGATAGGGCCTGTACTGCAGCCAGGAAAAACAAAGTCTGCTTGAAAGCTACAGAGCAAACTTGACTGAAATGTTTGTTTAAAAGAACAAAATTAGGCTAATCTCAGTCTGCTTACCAAGGTACGGAGGAAACAAATTATTTTGTTTTGATTCTTTGTAGCTTGGCAGTTGTCCACTGCTCACCTACTAATCCAAAGTGCATATCTTTGAGTTGAACTCCTGTCTCGTATCGCTTGAATTTATCTGATAAGAGAAGCCTTTTTTATCTTTGAAGTTGTAAATATGAGACTCACTGGTAAAAGTGTATGGCACACCCTACTTGATTCAGCATGTAGTTAAAGACAGAAGGAACATTAAACTTTGTGTTCTGCCGGGAAATCATGGAGCTGTTAGTTAGTCAACTGCTTTGATCTCTATATTTTAAAGGTATATTTTCAGAAAGAGATGGAAGGATATTGAAAAATACCCCTACTTTGGCAGTTTTTGATGTTTCTATCTTTTCTCCAGTCAATAGTTAATGTAGTTGCTCTGCTTTTACCCACAATTCAATATAACAATATACACTGTTCTCTGTGCTCTTGGATTACTTTTGTTTCAGCCTTCAGCT
>NW_008611590.1:0-16422 GCF_000691845.1 Merops nubicus | reverse complement strand
AATGTAAACTTGTGTTACCTCCAAGGAAACTGGAGAACAAGGGGTGAAACAATATTGTCTGCTCAGCACTCTTTGGCCTCAGTTTCTTCTCCCAGCCATCCCTGACCCCTCACCACCAAACCCATGCAGCTGAACTCTCTAGAGATTCAGTAGCACCGCAGTGTTTGGGGTAGGTGCCTGCAAAGGCCTCGAGGAGGATTTGCTGTCTGAGTGAGTGAGTTGCCATGACCAGTCTGACCATATCCCTGTGATGCTCCAAATACCATAAGTAATGCTGGTGTTGTAAACAGCCCCCTTGCTTTATGCTTCCTGAATGTGGGAAGTTTTTATTTTGTGTACTGAATGGTTTCTGTAGAAAAATCCTGAAAAACACAACAGAATGGGCGAAGTGGTATAGAGTAAAAAGTAAGTTATCGACTGGTCCTTCTATGGACAGCTAAATACACCTCCATAAAACAGTCCTCTCTGAATTTTCTCCTGTTTCCCCTGTCATTTACAGTTCATTTCAGTATATACTCTTCTGTCCTTCCACTCAGATGTTCTTTCCCTTTCAACAGGCAAAACATATGAAAACAGCTTATGTTTTCCCTTGGATTTACTGATTACTGGAAATGGCTGCACAGATGCAAGAACCTCAGAGCTCGTTAGGTTGGCAATGACAGTATGTGCTTAAAGAAGTGGTGTAAGAGACTTGGGCACATATCTCTGTAGCTTCCAGCTAACAACTACTGAAGGACTTTCTGAGCCAAACCTTGTACCTTCAGCACTGTGTTAAATTGCTAGCAATGAATTTATGGTCCAGGAAATAGTTTTTTTCCTCCTCTTTTGAAAACACATTTTTACATATTGTGCATTAATTTCTTTTTTTCTTCCAAATGATGACTGAATGTCTTAAACATGAAATATGTGCTAATCTATGTAAGCTGTATGCTTTATTTTGTTTCCTCAGTAGGTATACTTTTATGGAAAATTGGTCCATATCAATTGTGGTTTATTTTATGAGTTCAAGGTATATTTTCAAAGGAAGAGCCGTATGTGGAAAGAATTTGTGTTCTACCTACAGCAGATTTACTGCTGACATGAGAAACACATCACCAGCACAACCTGGAACCCTGACATTTTCATTAATCCCTTGCAGTTAATTCCACTTGTAGGGAATTAATTGTACCATCAAATTATTTAAACAGGGCCTTACCATCTCAATATGACCTCTTTACATCTATTTTGAATTCAGATGGGGGAAAGTGGCTTTTAAAGTCTGTGATGAGATCTCCCAAATGAGTGATACTCAATGCAGACGGAGACAGAAGGTCTGCAGTCATATTTAAAAGAATGTATCAAATTACCTTAAAGATATATGATCAGCATATCTAATCAGCATATCTGGAGCAATTAAGTTGCATCTATAAAATATGAAGCAATGTCAAACTTCTGTGAGATAGAAACACTGGGTGTGAAATTGCAAATATTCCTCATGGTTAGGGACAATTGTAGTGAAGGAGAATCTGTGCACAAACTTTGTTTTCTCTAAGGAAAAACAACTGGATTCTGCTTACCTGGAGCAGAAATTATTCCTCTCCATAACTATATCTAAGACATGTAGTAGCTGGGCATAAGCTCAGGTTCTTGAAGTTCCACTTAAAGAAACCGATCAGCTCCCTGTTTGTGGTCAGTAAGTTTTTGTGTGTTGAGGTTTCTCTTCCCTTATCTTTGGAGTTCTAAAGTATTTGTTGTGATTGCAAAAGATTTATCAACTGATGGGTTATTAGAGAGTCAAAATCCCAGTCCTCGTGCCTGAATTCCCAAATAATCTTGAAGTCCAAAAGACAAAGATCTGAAGGTCTTTATTTCAACTTATTATTTGTAAAGTCTTGTGTTTTCTCAAATCAGTCCTTACCTGAGGGAGAAAGTTGATTTATGATCTTTGAAGCATTACTGGCAATTGATGGAATCATTTTACATTAAGTCCATTATGAGCAAGTAGAGGTATCACTAGTACTTTTTAATCTGCTCTTTGTTTCCATAGACATAGTTTGGAATCTCCTTACTGAATTTTATTCCTAGCCCTTTCAAAATCCCATCTATTTTTGTGGAGAGATAGATTCCCTGTGGAGATGGGAGAACCTTATTAAGGAGGCATACTTTGGGTCAGTTTGTAGAGGCAGCTGGAAGTAACACTTTTGTGTTTGTTTATTTTTCTAAATTCAGAAATAATTTGCAGTATATTGCAAGGGTCTTCTTCCAGGCTTGCAGCCAGCACCTGCAAAGTGGTGATACTTCTTTTGACTGCAGAGGGATTCACATAGATCAGGGAAAACTCTGCAAATAAGGGTGTCTTGTGCAGAAGTCATAAGGAAGATCTGTCTGCTTAAACAAGTGTCTGGTGCATTTTAGATGTCTAGGGCCACAGTAGGTGCAGGCAGAACACAGGACCTACAAAATACCTGTGACACTCTGGAGGTGGAGCAGAAAGCCAGGCAGGACACCCAGGACACCTCACATCTCACTATCTGCCTACATTCAGGCAACCAAATTGTGTACCCAATTCTGCATAATCTCTTTGTCTCCTTCCAGAATTCCTCCTGACCTAAATCAGGTTTGGAGAGGTGTGATGCCTTGCTCTCCAGAGCTATCTACCTTTTCCTGCCTACAGTCCTGACTGTTTTCAGGGAAGGATAAAGGTCAATGCTGGAAACTTACTTACAGATGCCTAACTTTAATGGAAATTAAATAGATACAGTAATTTCCACAGCACATATCTATTAATGAAAAAATGTTAGGAGTCCTTCAGGGCTTTCAGTTATCCATCTTCTGGATTTCCAGTTTGAAGACTGGCAAATATTCTGGCAGTTATTTTTACATTTGATATTTTAAGTTAATTTAGTGCTCATCTTAACTGAGGTGCTAGTGCATCTGGGGCAGAAAGAACACTCCTTTGGAAACTTTAGAAACAGAGATTTACTCTTACTGCCCTTCAGTTCTGGCTTGGAAAATCCAGTCAGGCTTCCTCAGCTGCCATTTGATTATGGCACTATTATGCTATATTTGCTTTAATTCTGGACATCAGCAAGTGATACAGGTAATCTAATGAGAGCAGGACCATCAAATACTGATCAGTCAATGCTTGTGCCTTGGGAGACAGGAAACACTGATTATTGTTTAAGATTTTCATCAAAAGTACAGTATGTTAATTAGTTGGACCACCAAAAAAAAAAGTTAATTTCTCCTTTCTGAGGCTGACCAAAAAAAATACTGATTGACAGAGATTTTAATAGTGTTTTTTGAACATCATAACCTGGTTAGTCAATAACAAGAAACGTATTTACATAAACTACAAATCAATTTGCTTGTTAATTCTGTCCAGACTGCACACTCTTCTGACTAACATAGCACACTATATAACAGAAACTGTTCTTCCATCTGTGTTTTGGTCAGCTAAGTTAGTTATATGTTCACAGGAGATTAGAATCACCACACAGACAATTTTTAAACTAGATTTCCTACCCCCCCACCCCCCCATTATAAAGACGTGTCTTCCTGGTTAAAGACTATTGTATTGGGTGCTCAGAGACTTTATGCAGAGAAAGAAATGAAGACAAGAGTTATTTAATATAGATTTTTTTTTTTCTGTTTGAGAGTAAAAAAATAATCTTGGTGTTCGATCTAAGTCAGGCTACCTACATCTACTTTATAAAGATAGACAATTCCAGTGGACAACTCATCCTGCAATATCAGTGTGAGACAGTGGGCTTGATTAACTCTGTAGTGGTGCAACTCTCTCTCTGCTGACTAGGGAAGACATGTCTAGATCCAGATTTATGGACACAGACTTTTGTTTGGCAAGTGTGATTGTTGTGTCCTTGCAACCCTTATACTACAGACCTTGGGATGAGCTAAGCATTAATTCAGCTCTCACTTCAGCTTTTAGGGTATGTCTGTCTTCAGACACACTCTAGCTCCTTTTGCCTGCAATGGCCTGTGAACCAGTAGTGCAGCTGAGTTAAGACTCAGGGACTGCCCAGGCTCTTTGGATATGAATGACAATCTAAAAGTAGACTAGCTCTGTTCACCTAGAATCTGCCAAGGCATCTGGATGACTCCTTAGCCTGAACTGGTAAATCCATGATTGTCAGTGTGTGCAAGGTTTAATTAGATTTGGTATTTGTTAGCCAGAACATCATTGCATGTTTTTAAATTGCATATCCTGCCATGTCCCATCCACATTTTTTCAGTGGATAGAAGACTGCTTAAAAAACAAGGACTTTCATGCTGGAGAACCTGAGAGGAGATGGTGCTGAGAAGATTAAACAAGCTGGTCTTGGTAAGCTGGGGTTTTTCTTTCGTCAGTGCCAAGATAACTGCAACTGCAAGGGTGGAGACAATCAGCCTTTTTCAACTGAGAAACCCATATCTCAGTGTTTATATGGCTGACAGCCAAAGACACACAGTATCTTTCTGGAGACCTCTGAGGAGAGGACATAACTTTCCCCAAAGTCCCTTATGCTGCTGTGAGGTAGCCCACTCCATGTTCACCACTGAGGAGAGACATTGATGCTGCCCAGACTTCTGCAGCTGGAGATTTAACAGCTATCATGTCAACATAAGCCTGCTTCTGGAAACGTTAAAGAGGCCTGGGGGTTTGTTTTAGGTTTTGTGTGCTCTAGAGGCATATATTGGTTAAGACCTCTGAGCTGGCTTTGCTTCATGTAAAGCTTGGGATATAACACCCTTGCCAAATGTAATTGTTAACAACTGCAGAAACAGATGCATCCTTCATCTTTAATCTTTGAGCCTAAATGCTCATATATATTAAAAAATGTATGTCAAAGATAGCATCAGACATCCCATGCTCATTTTATTCTTCCTTGTGTTGCCCAGAGAGGTGGTAGATGCCACATCCCTGGAAGTATTCAAGACCAGCTTGAACAGGGCTCTGAGCAACCTGATGCGGTTGAAGAAGTCCCTGCCCATTGCAGGCGCTTGGACTAGGTGACCATTGAAGGTCTCTTCCAACCCAAACGATTCTCTGATCCTGTGATTATTAAACATATTCATTTTACACTTAATCTGAGGTGGTTTTGCTACATCTCAAAGCCATAAACTTCATCTGCATGTTGGGGTTCAGTCTCACTTCTTTCCACCTTAAATTACTCCAGTGGGCAAAATTAGAAATGGTTTCTGACTTTATTCAGTTCAGCGTTTATACAGTTCCTTCAAATACACACACATACATAGTATAAGCAAGACAAACTAATATCCTTCAATGCCTTTTCAAAATCTGCTTAAAATGTGCGTGGAAGCATTGAAGTTTTGCATGGGGAAAGAGAAGCAGCTTGGTGTGTAAGAGAGACACAATCCTGACTAACTTCTCCTGCCCCTTTTTTGATGGGTACAGGATAAAGACAATGAGCTTTTTACTACAGATGTTACAAACAGCAGCTTTTCCTTTCCTCAGGGAGTGTGTTGTTTCACATTTATGATTTTTCCATAACAGACTTCATTACATTTTTAAGTTTAATGTTTATTCTGTAAAACATAGCATGCTTCTCTAAGTGCTAACTCCTGCTAAGTGTTAAACTCCTTGGAGGTTGTGACCACTCCGAACTCCGCCCGAAAGTGAAGCAGCTTTAAGCCTCCCTTAACTCAGGAGAGAGTCTGAGACCCTTTCCCCCACCTATGGTAGATAGAATAATTTATTCCTTGTTTAATACTGGGCACATTTCTGCAACAGTAGGAAGCTACATGTTGGGAACTTAAATTCCACAATTTCACCTGTGTTTGTAAAATGCCTGCCACACCAACTCACGACACCTTGGAAGATCCACTTGAATGTGACAAAGAGGTGTTCAGTTCCCTTGTGTTGATAGTTCGCTCATTCTTGATCAACTACATCAGTGTCTACAGGTCACAGACACCTGGTGAGTTCAAATTTAATAGTTTGTAGGCAGCTGTCACACTAAAAATGGTCTAGGCTTATGCCCTCAGCTTTGTCTCTCTGTTCATGTTCCCAGCACCTGTAAGATCCAGATGGAAGATGTGGAGCTGTCATTTCCTATTACTTTAGAAAAAAAACAAGAAGTCATACGGTCCTTGCACTGATTAAAACTATAACTTGAGAATAAATTAATCCTTTGACCAATTCAGTACAAAGACTTTAGTCTGCCCAGACTGACCTAAACGAGACTGTTTCATTATTGGCTTGTTCCGATGTCATGGCTGACTCCTGTTCAGTGGCAGTCCTCCAGCAGATCTTCCACCTCAACTCCTGCTGCTGCTCAGACACTGTTTGGTGTGGGGGCTGAGACTAGCAGATGGATTTGTACGATCATGGGCTGGAGCTGGTAATGCAAATATCTGCCTGTTTATTTAGCAACACCTCACCTTTATTCTCCCTTTCTTTAAATAAGCCATAATAAAACGTTAAATATTTATTTTTTTTAGGATAATGGCTTCAAAACCAGATTCTACAACTGTGGAAGAAGCCATGCTCAGAATCAAAGTAAAAATCTTTAATAAGTGAATAATTTAAAGGTCTTACTGTACAATCTCAGCAGAACTTCACCTTTTGTTAAATATTTCCATAAAGCAACAGCATGTGAAAAAAAGTTTTAAGTAATCTGTATGTCTTATATCTTTTTAGTTGATGGAAACAGAGGTAACTGTGTCTTTGGTCTCATTTGATACAAATCCTCCGTTTATTTTAGCACGTGATGACATTGATTTAGAATCCTCTTTTTCCTCTGTTTTTTCAGCATCTGTCTTTGTTTTGATCCGGTGTCTTCTGTAAACACGGTAGCCTGGGAATCAGTATATATTTAGTATTAAATAAAGAAATGATAACAAATGCCCCCAAAAGATTGTAGTAACATGTAGCCATTCAACATTTTCCTTCTTCACATTGCTAAAACATTCCAACACCTTCAGACAGTTTCTTTGAAGCTATATTTAAATATATCAACAACCCTCATTACTGGAAAAGTACGTTTAGAAAATAAGCAGGAAAAAGTTTTAAATTCTTCATTTGATGTTTGCCTGTTTTATGCTCATGTTGTGTGCAGAGACTTTAAAAAGTATTGTCTGTTTCCCTTGGGAAACCCTGGTGGAAGAAGGTGCTTTTGTCCTTCCTTGGCCAAGGGTAATAACAACCCCTCTGCTCAATGTAGCCTCATGCATCCGGTTGCAGGTGGTGGAGATCTTTGTGCTGAAAAAAAGGAGTCTTCCAAATAGTGAACTTAGCTTTGTATTTTCCTAGTTATGTACGGCGGTGATGCTCAGAAATCTTTTGGGTCATTATTTACTTAACTACTTTCCATTCATAAAAGGAATAAAATATTTTTATTCCTTCTTGTTTTCTTCGTATCCGTGAAAAATGAGACTAATAATGATAATGATAATGCCATACTAGAAAATATCTATACTTTACCTGCTAAAATTAGTAGTGCAAACAACACCTGGAAAATGCTGTAGATGAGTGGGAAGGTAAACATCAACTCCAGTTGCTCTGGCGTGAAGGAGAGCTGTACTATAGTTGAACACAGCTGAGTGTTTTGCATGCCTGTTTCCAGAGACACCGTGCGACACCTAAAGGGAATAATACGACAGTCTGTGGGTCCCTGCACTTTACAGTAATCTGGATAAGCAAGAAACATACAGTAAAGTACAACTAAGAAAATGATATCTTTCAGTTCATACAGTTAATGAAAGACTCCACAAGTTATAGGGCTGTTGGCACTAGAACACACAGAATTTAGGTCTGTTCCTCAGTTGTGGAGGACCGTGATCCACCTGCAAGACGTGTACGTGGCACTCACTATCTCCCTCTCTTGTAATGAGGTTTTAAATTGCAGGCTGCTGCCTCTTCACTGAAGTTTTACTGGGGTCCCAGCCTGCTCACAGCTCAGGTCTGCTTCACTCCCCTGGAGCGCAGGACACAGGCACCCAAGGGGAAGCTGTGTGACAGCGGGGAGCAAACAGCACAGGCAGAGTGTGCACGAGGCAGCTGTTACCTGCAGGTAGCAGCCCAGAAACAGGGCTGGGGAATGAGTGACTCTGCAGTGTAGCTAATGTTTAGAGAGTATTCTCAGCATTGGTTAGTCATTAAAACCTTTTTTCACAGCTGAAAAAAGCCTACAGGTACTTGTCACAGACAACTCCATACCTGTGCCAAGGCAGACCCGCCACACGGGCCAGAAAGAATCCCAGAGAATAGCCAGCTGCTGGGAATATGGTGCCAATGATCCATAATTTGGGTGAGATGATCCAGGAGCCTCTGTAGAGTATTCCCCCCACCACAGCAATGACCACGATGAGGAGTGCTCCCACAATGGAACCAACCTGTGAGGAGAAGGAGGGAGGGCTGTGTGAATAAGAGACCCTAATGAAATCTAATGGCATCAAACGTACTGTCAAAGTGCCTGTGAATGTCTCCGAGTCACTGCAACATCTTATTAAACATAAAACCTAAATTTATGGCAAAGCAATTCACAGCAGGCAGACAGATTAGATAGCTGTCGTTTTCCCCAGGCAGGACACACACAATGTACCTCAACGTGTGACTACAGATATAGATCAGGGCATGGCTATAACAAGTATCTACAGCAGATACCTGCAAAACCAGTCTCTTGAAGCCTTGCTTATAATTGTATTCAGAACTGGAGATTAAAAATAATTTCATAGGTGTGATGTGAGCGAGGAATGGTGTGCACATTAGAAACATTTCCCCCGCGTTGTTGGGGAGCTGGCAGCATAATAACCAGTACAATGTGCTTTTCCTCCCCACTTCGTGGGCAGTCACAGGCTGGGGCTTAGTATAACGTGTGCTAAGCAGGCACTAGATTGTTAGTGATAGGAAGTTATTTGCCTGGTGGAGGAGTACATCTTTAATGTGGCTGAAAATTTGTGTCTGAAAACAGGTTTTGAGCTCATATAGCATATTTGCATAACTGTAGTCACTGAGTTGTCTTATGCCCTCTGGCTGAAGGGACTGAGATCTTCACTGCTGTTTGCTAAAAAAAAAAATAACTCACTCTCTTCTCAGTATCCAAGTGAAATGTTTGCTCTTATGGAATAAGTTGCCAGCAATCTTACTGGCAGGGTTCTAGGTCTAAGTTTAGGAGAATCCATTTCTTGGATAAAATGTGTTCCTATTTAACTGACTTTGCCAGACTTTGGCTGAAGCCTTTTTAAGAGCACTGAGTGAACAAGTACTTTTGTTTGACTGAGCTATTGAACAAATACACCTGGGAAGAAGAAACATGGTGTGACCGTGACAAGCTCTTCTTTCACCTGGCACACTGTCCTTGTGCTCCTATCTCCATTTCTCACTACATGGTCCTTAATCTGACAGGTATGGCTCAATCTCCACTTGATGCTTCGTTGTCCTACATAAAGCAAACCTTCAACGGACCCTAATGTGAGTTGCTCACCAACTCAGTAAAAAGACAGTGAAATGGTGATCTGCTGGCAGAGCAGACAGAGTTTCCTTTCATGTGAGTTCAAGTTCATGTTTTTCCCTTAAACGATGAAAAAAAGAATAGTACAGTTTTGAAATCAGCACTAAACAGTATCCAAGTTCCTAAGTAAGCTGGGAGGGCTTTATTGTGAACACTTAAGAATACTTTAAAAGGACAACACAATAAGCTAACAGTCTAAGAAAATGAACTGGCTTAAAAGGACATTATTGATGTCCTATGTGTCCTGAGCTTAGCAGAGAAATGATAAAAATAGGGAGAATTACAGGACAGGAAGAATAACAAGTTGCCAGATTAGTTTTCCTCCAGAAAATTTAGAAGTTGTATGTGTTAACTAAGAATGGTTGACAAAGGCACTCAACACATCTGACAATTTCTTTAAACCTAAACTTAATGTTCAGAATTATTTGTTTGCTGTTAACACTAAAGGTAGCTAAGTAGTTATTTCTATTATTATCATTATTATTATTTTGGTATTACTTTTAGAACAAGAAACACCATATTTTTGATGCATCTGAAATTAACTTGTAAAGATAATTTAATTTTGGGCATAGTTCGGTTAGTTTTTTTTTTAACAGTTGGAACATTTTCAACATTTTTTAAAGTAAAAATTGACTTCACACTCAAAATTGCCCCCTCCCCGATCAACAAACTGGTTTAAATGTAGAAAGGTTGGGTCTTATTTATCCAGAATATTTTCATTTTTCATTATTTTGCAAAGAAAAACTGCTTTCAGCAGACCTGAACGATCTTCCCTCCAATTTCGGTTTACGTTATAAACTGAACTCGGTTATGGGCAGAGTTGTAGCCAAAGACAAGAGCAGGCTCTTTGGGTGATGATGGTTTCTAATAACGAACACAACCCACGCCTGTCTGTGCAGGGGGAGCAGTACATCTCTGCAGTGTCTCCTCTGTGCTCTGCTGGAAACTTCCTGGCTCTTGTGGGGCCAGACTCCAGTGCTATGAATAGCAGTGTACTGCTCAGTGATGCACTGATTCCATAACTGCTAATCCTTCAGCCTCATACAGCCTACCTTCAGTATGATTTTTGCTTTACTAGGCCATCTGTGGTTAACATACATTCCAAATGAGACAGGAATTACAAGAGCTACCAGTGAAATTCCTGGAAGAAAAAAGAGAGAAGTTAAGCCCACGTATTGTGCAGAAGTTCCCGACGGGCCAGAGCCCGTGCAGGGGCTGGGGGTACAGAACAAGCCTGCAGAGGCTGGTTCTGGTATGAGCACCCCAGAGCACGCTCTGCCCACACCTGCCCGTTTGCTTTTCTGTGGAGTCTGTTATCTTTGGCAGCCTGTTGAAGTAATTGCCATTCTGCTGAGCGACATGCTCATTCACCTGCATCAGAAAGGCAGGCAGAAATTGGAGTGTGCTAATCATCACCACCCTGGGATGTGAGGAGCTACATTAAATGCTCATTTTGTCTGCAGGTGTTTCACCACTGTGCTATATCAACAACCCGTTTAGAGCTTCTTTTGTTTTGGCCTCCCCCCTCTAGTGTTTATTTTGAAAGTTACAAGCAAGGTATGTGATTTTTTTTTTCTCCAGGACAATGGGAAATTAAACTGAAGAATATGAAAGTGACTCTGCTGGCTTTTAAGATTAGCACAACACGGAATCACACTTGATAAGCACTAGGGCTATTGCTCTGCAAAGCACTGGAGCATGTATTTCCAAACACTTTGACTATTTTCTCTTTGTAGCTGGATGAGATTTTTGACAGGAAGTCAAAGGAAGCCACTCCTGGCAGTGTAGATTGCAGCTTTTCAAAGAGACTCAGCAGTTTTAATCACTTGCTTAATTATGCACATGTGCTCAAGTACTTTGCCAGATTATGGCCTCAGCACTTAGCACTTTGCAGGATTGTGCCTTAAAGCTATTGCAAACGCTTTCATCCAGGGGAAGCAGCTATTCCTGCATGAATTCTGCACTCTTATCCCAGTGCCATGCAGGTATCCAAACCATTTGGAACAAAAACCAGGCACAATCTCTTGATAAATATCTGCACAATATTTGTAATGATTTCAAGTCTGTTCTGCAGAGCCGTGAATGATGTCATCTGGGTATCTGATTCCCATGGGAGTTATTGGAAAATAGGCAGATGAATATTTTTTAAAATCTAGGGTCATTTCTTCATGGCTTTGCAGGGTGATGGTTGTTACCAGAGGCAGGGTAAAAGGAGGGAGTCAGCAGGGAACATGCTGGTTCACTGGACTCACCAATGCTGTCATAAGGGAGTACAATTGCGTTGGAATCAGTCCACATCTTGGTGTAAAGAAAGAGGCAGAGTGGCATCATTCCCATTGCAAACAGTGTGGAGCAAGTTGTCATGCTGATGCTGCAAAGAAATTGGTTGGAGTGTCAGTTCATCTCATGCTAGCCTGTAGTCTTTCTCACTTTCTTATTACAGCTACACAGCTTATGAAAGACTGGGCAAGAACTGCTGCTGGCTACAGTCAATTTATCCTGTATATTGGTTGGAAAAAAGCTAAATGGAAGGTATGGCTTCTGCTGAAAAGAAAAGAACATAAAATATCAATGTGTTCTGCAGCCACAGAACAATAACTTTCAGTGCAAATGAGAAAGTCAAACGAGTGGCTTTCAGGAAGGGCTTTCAGGCTGGCAAGTTTGTCTGCATGCTGCTTGCCTGGCTGGCTTCTGAGGGCATGGCAAGCTGGATGGGGTCAGATGGACATCAGATGGGACTTGCTATTATACCAGCAGTTCTAGAGTGTTAGAATTTCACTCAGAAGGCAATAGCATAAACCAGAAATACTTCATCGCCTGCGATGTGCGATGTAATAAAATTTCCTTTCCTGGCTTGTTTGCTCTAGGCCAAAGAGCAGATGCTGAGAATTACTCAGCGGAGCTCAGCGTAAGTAGTGTTGCTTCCTTAGTTTGTGCAAAGACATTTCTGTTTTAAAATATAAAGTCTTGTAACTGTCAGGGCTGATACACGTCCTACTATAAGATGCATTCTTCTACAGGAATGAAGAAGAAGGGAAAGGCAAGACATCTAAAATAAGGGTGCCTATTCTCTAATCCTGCCCCTGTGCTCACGGAAGCTCCCAGGGGAGCTGTGGAGGAGAGGGGCTGGTGTTTCAGAAGCAGTTGTTTTTTTGTGAAATACCAAGATCTGTCAAACCCAGATGTTGTTATGGAAAGCTTTAGAGGATATTGCCTGGTCTGAGTTACTAAGGAAGATATGAGACCTCACACTTAGCCTCCAGGTGATTATATGAGAAGTAGAAAATTAATTCCTTCTCTGACTTGTGATCTATTTGCACTGGAATGTTTTAAACCAGACAGCAGACAATGGGGATGAATTGTTATGGATAAACATAGAATGTTAGCAGTTAAACCCCAAACCTTGTCTGATATGATGGGCAGTCTATCTGCATGGCTGCACTGGCTCCAGACACTGACCAAGCTGCCTGTACTATTACTGTTCTGCCAGGAACTGAGGACACTTGCACTGCCATCCCAGCTGCACCTCCTGTATCCTCTGCTCCCTGCAGTATCATCACAGAAGTACTCACCAAAGCCTTTGACTTCTTAAGGTAAAGGCCTTCACCTGAAGAATAGCCTTTAGTGGGTATTTTCAATCTACCCTGCTCTCTGCCAGCATCATGGGATACAAACCCTACCCATATTTATAGCATCATCAATTTGAATTTTTAACATTTATTTCAGTGGTGTGATTCTGAATATATGGAGATGAAAAAGCATAATTTAGCTCAGTATATTCTTCCAAGGAAAGATTAGAACAGAATTTCAGAGCTGTGCTGGATATATTTCCATCTGTGGTTTCTTCTATATGTATTTATTGAAATTGTCTTACAGCTCCTAATGTCATAGGTCTTTCCTCCACAGTGAGGAAGCTGGTGATTAGCAGAGCTGACCTCATACATAATTAGAAAACTGGTGTTACATTAACACCTGTATATGACAGAAAAGTTCACTATTTTCAAAGGATGGAAAAAATGTCTTATTAAAGCTACAACTGTTAACATTCTTAGTCTATTTGCCCTAGCTCCACATCTTTCTTTCTTCTATTATTTTTTCCATTTCTAGTTCAGACGAGCGTATGATAAATTGTACAAACACTCCAATTTATGTTACTCTGTGGGAAACAGAGAAATGATCCTGTTTATTTTAGAACAAGGTAATCAGGATATAAAAATAAAAAGATGGCTCGTTTTTAAAGGCTGTTAGAGTTAATGAACACCCCATGGAATCTGCATAAAGAGTAGGGTTCACTTCTGCTGTGTGTTTGATGTCCCAGACCATGCCAGCTGCCTTACATCTCTGTTTCTCAGTTCAGAGCACCCCGTCACTGTGTTCATCACATTTTGCCACAACAAAGATTTTCACTGCCCCCAATATGCAGGGCTGCCTCAGTCAGTGACTTCTAGCCTGTAAAACTTTCCCTCAGTTTGAAGACTTTGCAGATGGTGCCAGGAAAAGATAGAATTACTGCAAGTGATTTTCATTTGTATTAGTTCCCAAACAGAAAAATCTATACTCGTCTATTCATTGTACAGAACACAAAAGGAGGAAAAGCAGTTTTTCACAGGTGGTGTTTTTCAAGAAACTTTACTTCAATGACTATTGCACAGCCACTGTTTTGTACAGAGGATTCAGATCCTAAACTCCTTTGATACTTTTTTTTTTTACTGCCCAAGATCTTGGGAGAAACAAAATCACAAAAGTAACTAACTTGGACAAAGATTTCATAATCCATAGTATTTTAGTGGTCTTCATAAATGCTATTTTCTGCAGGATCTGAAGATTTACAATAAAGACATTTTCTAACACACACAATCCTTTTGTGCTATCTTCCTCATGAATTCTCAGGCAAAGATATTTGTTGTTCTGCTTGTATTTACCACTATGACAGTAACTAAACATCTTTACAAGAAGAAAGCTCCACCATGCATGGGCCTGGAACCGAAGAAAAAAAACTGAGACAGTCTTTTTCAATATAAAGTTTACAATATAAAAGGACATATAGTGGACATGTAGAGAACAGTGCCTCTTCTTACCTTAGGTCCATATCTCCATCCACCCAGTAGGCGATGATGTTGGAGGCTGTGCCCCCTGGACAGCACCCCATGATGAGCACCACGATGGCTTGGACAGGAAGCACGTTAAAGGCCAGGGACAGCAAGAAGGCCGTGAGAGGCATAATTCCAAACTGGCAAAGGAAACCCACAAAAATACCCCAGGGTCTTTTTATGTGGCCCCAGAATTTCCGAAGTTCCACATTGCAGCCCATGGAGAACATGACCAAAGCCAGCATGATTGTCAGTACAGAACTTAAAGTTACACTCAAAGTTTCATTAAAATTATCTTCTGGTAAGACACAAGATGTACCATTGCAAACAGTAGCATTTGCTGGGCAGGCTGTAGAGTTGTCTGCTGAAGACATGTTAAATTGCTGGGAAAGAAGGTTTGTCTGCGGTTTGAAATACAGAACTGCTCAGTACATCTGGGGCAGACTCTCAAGTCTGTGTAAATGGTTGCTTGTCAGTGACTCCTTTTAAGGGATCCAGGAAACAATAAAGTGCAATAAATGCTTGGACACTCTTATAATTCCTGAAGGGTTTAGCCCAGTGCTGATTCATAAAGTTATAAAAGTTACACTTGCTCAGTATGGTGACGATTAATCATTTATCCATATGATAATGAAGAATCCCACATGAAGAGAAGAACCGTGTTAATATTTAAGGGTGTAAAGAAGGCTTGTGATGTAGCTGAGCACGTGGAATGAGAACCACAGGAAGAAGAGAAAGTTCAGGCTTCATTCTTTGGATGTCTTGCATGCCTCCAGGAGAGGTGCTTACGGGTGTGCTGTCACTGCAGCCGTGATGGGGACCTGTGGGTGTGATCGAGACACAGGAAACCATGAGCAGAGCTCCTGAGCCAGGGTTTGAAGCTGCAGCTCTTGCTAAGTGATGCAGCAGTCACCATGACATACAGGATCCTTCAAATGTGGTGGGGTCCTCATTTGGTTGTATTTGGAGTGTGAGAGAAGTTACGACTGGTGTACAGTGATAACTTCACCACAGGATGTCACAAATATTTGTGTCACTTTTTGTCCCTAAATGCAACTTTTAGGTAATCTTTCTAATTCATTCTCAGCTTCTACATAATCCTGCAGATAGTGAAGACCCCTGGCTGCAAAGTTTCCCATGATGCAGTCCGCTAAAACATCAAGTGTATTTTTGGTTTTGGTAGATGGAGAAGAACCAGTTATCCTGACATCTCCACACCTCTCCAGACTGGGTGACTGGGTTGGTGGCTGCCCTTCCTTGCTTGTGACTCACACTGCTCCCAGCCATGTTCACCTCCACACTGAGGTCATCAGCCTGGGAAGAGTGGAGAGGGGAAGGAAGGGAGTGGGGCAAGAAGCCATGGGCATTGCTCATTCAGGCAGTGTGGAGATTTATGGTCCTCCTGGCACCTTCTGCTTCTTGCCAGCTTGGGCTGGTTGAAAAGAGGAGTGTGGGGTGGTGAGGGTAGAGGAAGAAGGAGACATTTTCTGAGCTAAGTGTGGGGATCAGGGAGCAGGGTGGTGGGGCTGGTGTGCTGTCAAGGTACCCAGCCAAAGCCACCCACCCTGCCTTCAGCACTGTAACATGTTCAGCATCCACAGCAGGGTGAGGGTGTGGGTGATCTTTTTTGCTTGGTGTTGCACAGACTTTGGGAGAGAGGTTTTCTGTGCCTGGCTTTGATGTGGTCTGTTGTTTCTGTCATCCCCATGCCTCAAAAGGGATGAGAGGCTGAGGCAGGGCAGCTTCCCTGGGATCCCTTTTGGGACTTACAGCTCTAGCATGGGCAGTGGGTATGCTGTATGGTGTGGCTACACCTTTTTTTCGTGTGGGACCAGGGTAACTTTGTGGCATCCTGTCACGGTCCGCTCAACTCGGTGGAC
>NW_008611589.1:0-5729 GCF_000691845.1 Merops nubicus | reverse complement strand
CCGCAGGGCTAGCAGAACCCACCAGGCTACTCGAGCTGGAAACGAGACAGACGTGGGAAACAGAGCACAGAACTGGAGATAAGAGGCGTCTCAGAAACAGGACCTAGGCTAGAGTGGACTTCAAAACGTGAGGCACAGGGCAAGGACCAAACAAGATAAAAATCACAAGCAGAGGTAAATCTAGGGGCAGAAGATGGGATGAGGAGCTTTGTGCGGTACATGTTCTTCGTCTCTTAACTCTGGGTCTCATTTCCAGAATGAGACAAGGGGACGCTCCTGGGTTAGAAAGCTCTGTCTGATTCAGACACAGAGAGTCTTGCAGTGCTTCTGTGGGAACCAGCAGAGGTCTGGCACAACTGCTAGGTTTCCATACGGTCATATTCCTCTGATTCCCACAGCATCTTCACAGTACCAACACTATGTCTCCCTCTCTTCTCCAGAACATTGCAGATTTTTTTGAGCTTAAGATGCCCCACCTTCCTATCATCCTGGCTTAATTTTTGAACAAATGTCTGAGGAAAGAAAAAAATAATCTCAACCATTTGCAAATCGACACCTCTACTCTCAGCTAGTCATATACAATTCCTGGCTATGCAATGGTATAAATGCAGCTGAACAACTACTGTGGCTGCTGGCAGAATACACTAACAGCTAACACTTTTATATTGACTTACTAGAAACGGTGCCTTTCAAAAGTTCCTATAAGAAAGAAATAACTGATACACAATGGAAAATCCACCTTCAGATCATCAGAAATACTCCATATCCTCTTGGATTATTCCACACATTCTTACTAATTATTATTTGTAAGAAAAATTAAATGGTTCTAAAAGTTTTTTAGAAAAAGAAGTCCCACATTTTTATTCAAACACATTATTAGAGAAGACAAGCAGAAGAAAAACCTAAAGAAAATGAAATTTTTTCAGTATCACCAACCATCCCACCTCAATTTCCCTACGCTTTTACTAAATTTTAATGACAATAAACAGAAAATGGTAATCTAAGAAAATGATCGATATAACTCTGCAGACACTTTGTGTCCCAGTCTTGGTCATTTGTAAAACAATCTTCCTCAGTTTTACTGTAAAGTCATCATGAGCAAGTGATCTCTGCAGACTGTGCCTACAGCAACCTTAGGGCTACTTGATGACCCACCATGTAAGCTACTTTAGCTCCTCTTATTCCTCTGCTGACAGGAGTCTCTTCAGGTCAAGTCCACGGGGCGATGGGTTTCCCCCCAGTGCTGACAGCACAGCGTAATACCTCAGAGACGGGTTGTTGCTGAAAGATGTCGTATTTCATAGGAAACATTAGTATTCACTTGCCTACATCCTGCTCAAGAATACTGTTACTGCAGATAAACTGGCACTAACATAAGCAGCTGTATACAAGAAGTTAGTGAGCAAATAACCAAGCTCACAAGTGACCACTGTCCAAACATGGTGCAATTCATTCCACTGAAATGTCTCCTCCATCAAAATCTCCTGAAGAATGGTGAGTAAGCAGAAAAGCTCAGGTGAGCTTTTTTGGTTTCAATATCCTCCCTCCATCTTTTGTCTTCCCCCCAGAAGAAGGCTATAGCTATGTATATTGTATAGAATATACACTTAAATGACTGGTACTATCATGTATGCCTGCAATGCATTGGTTTGATACAAATATATTTTGCCACTGGTATCAAATTGAATGGACTTACGAGGATGGCTCTTTTTTGTGCTGCAGGCTGTGTTTTTATGTTTCAGAACCGAAGCACACAGTAAACAAACGACTCACACTTCTCGTTATAGGCCCAATTATACATAAAACTCGAACAGATAATTACTGCTTCCTATTCAGTTCCCTGTCATTCACACAACGCTTCTAATGAAAAGGAATTCATCAGTGTGTGACATGCTGCATTATTATCAATACCCTTTATGCAAAGGTAAAATTAATTCAGTACCAGTAACATTATCTTCCACTACTCTATTAGGCAAGAACTTCCTTGCCTGCTCTCCAAGGCTCTGGTAAATTAAGAGATTTTTGTCGTCTCTTCCCAAAATAGTAACAGCATTTCCCTCTTTCTGTGATACATCTTTTTGTTGAATGCTGATGTACACTGAAATAGCTGAAGAAATGAAGAAAAAACTTCCAAAATATCTCCAAACCCAAAGATTTAGAGCAGGAGAGGAATTTCAAGCTGCACAAGCTAAAAGACAGCATCAGCGGTGGCCACTAAGTTGAGGGAGGTGATTCTCCCCCTCTGCTCCACTCTGGTGAGACCTCACCTGGAATACTGTGTCGAGCTCTGGAGTCCTCAGCTCAGGAATGAGATGGACCAGCTTGTGCAGGTCCAGCAGTGGGCTGGTGTCCCTCCCCTGTGAGGACACACTGAGAGGCTTGGGGTTGTTCAACCTACAGGAGAGAAGGCTCAGAGGAGACCTTATTGTGGCTTTCAGGATATAAAGGGGGCTTATTAGAAAGATGGGGACAGACATTTTACCAAGGTCTGCAGTGACAGGACAAGGGTTTTTAAACTGGCAAGACTGTAGATTTATATTGAACATAAAGTACAAATTTTTTATGATGAGGGTGGTGAGACACTACATGGGTTGTCCAGAGAAGCTCTGGATGCCCCACCCCTGGAAGTGTTCAAGGCCACGCTGGATGGGGCTTTGAGGAACCTAATCTAGTGGAAGATGTCCATGTTCAAGGCACAGGGGTTTGGAAATAGATGATCTTTGAAGGTCTCTTCCAACCCAATCCAGCCTGTGATTCTATGATTTTCCTAGCTGAAGATCAGATTTGTAATGTGACAACCGAAACATGCCAGTGCTATGAAAAAGATGACTTCCATCATTCACTTAAAACCCTAGCAAAGGATCTTTAGCACATTTTAGGAGGTTTTTTTTTAGTTTAGTTAGGTTTAGCGAAATAACAGCTAGAATATCCTGCTCTTGGGTACTCTCCTACTTTCCTAAATCCTCTTCATTCGATTCCTGTCAGAGAGGTAGTGGCCTATCACATCTACAGCACTGCAGGAACAGGAAAACTGGCTGACGTGGACCTTGAGGATGTACAGGATAGGGAAGAAATAAGAACAGAACTCTTCTGCCTATCTCTGAAACATCAACTGTCAGCAGACTACGTAGTCCTAGTCAGTACAACCTCACATAAGAAATACTCCCAGACAGGCTGCAGAGAAAGGCCAAACCCCCTGCAGTGGTATACACAGGCCATAGGCACTCTGGAGAAAGAAGAGCCCGAAGCTGCCGCTCCTCTATTCATGGCATAACTGCTACGCTGCTCCACACACGCTGCTTTTGTTACAGGCTGCAGGTGGCAACTCCAACCTGCACCAAGGTTAGGAGAACAATCTGACTTTCTCCATTGTCTCTCCCTTTCTCCATTGTGTGTTTCTACATACCTCAGAGGAGTTTGATACTCTTGAGAATGCAGCTTGAGTAGCATGTTTAGTTTTGGGCACCACAGTATAAGAAGGACATTGATGTGCTGGAGCAGGTCCAGGGAAGGGCAACAAAGCTGATCAGGGGTCTGACGAACATGTCTTATGAAGAGCAGCTGAGGGAACTGGGATTAATTAGTCTGAAGAAGTCAAGGCTGAGGGGAGACCTTATTGCTCTCTACAATTGCCTGAAAATAGGTTGTAGTGAGGCAAGTGTTGGTCTCTTCTCCCATTTAATTAGCAATAGGATAAGAGGAAGTGGGCTTAAGTTGCACAAGGAGAGGTTTAGATTGCATACTGGGAAGAATTTCTTTCCTGAAAGAGTGATGAGGCATTGGAAAAGGCTCCCCAGGGAAGTGGTAGAGTCACCACCCCTAGAGGTATTCAAAAAATGTGTAGACGTGGCACTTTGGGACACGGTTTAGTGGTCACAATAGTGTTGGGTTGACAGTTGGACTTGATGAGGTCTTTTCCAATCTTAAGGATTCTATGATTCTTTTTTACCTTTTACTTTTGTGAAATGAAAGCAATTAAGGATTTAACAGTAACCTTCCCTTATGAACAACTCTTAAACAGAAAAAGCCACTAAACAATGGCAACAGACTACAGACAATAAACAACATGATTATAGCAGAATCTATAGTTTTTTAAAACATGCAATTCTCTACACATCTTTATCCAAAACATAAGAAAATATCTGCTTACAGGACCAGAGAGAACATTTTTATCTTAGCATTCACAAATATTTGTTATATTAAGCAAAACATCAGTTCAACTCTACCAAGAGGTTGAGAGATGGTGATGTAACTACACACTTTATGTAGTATGATAAACATAGTAGACTATTGAGCCTCCTAAATTATTCTTACAACTTTCAAGTAAGTGAAATAAAAAATCTGAGCAAGAAGGCAGCACTGAGTTTTCATTCTTGGTGTAACGCAGAGGAGAAGAATCCTGCAGACACCCTCCATCACAGCACAGTTCTGCAAACTGACACAAGCAGAGGTGGATGCTTCACTAGCCCCAAGCTGCTCTGCAGTCTGACTGCCAGAAAACAGACGCTGGGAAGCCATAGCAACATTTAGCCATTTATCAGAAGAGTCTTTTTCAATTACAATGTGAATGAACACATTTCAGCCTGGAAGAATGATGTCTCTTGATTAAAACACAAATAATAAACTCAGCTACTTCCCGCTCCTGCCAAAAAAGTCTGCATTCATGGGTACCTTACAGTTGCCCTGCTGTAATTTTTTTCTCTCATAAAATGGGAATAATAGTTTATTATAGCAGTGGGATGTTGAAAAACATGTTTCATTAGTATTTACAACATTCCTCTTGAGGATTCCAAAGTAGCAACAGAAATTAGTGTTTTGATGACAGCTATTCATATAAACCAGGATATGTACATGTAAAAGGCTGTTTCCCCTACAATGTCATCAAACTTTCTTATCAACGGGAACAGGCATTTTACTACAGGGATGCACAAAACAGGCAAGAGTGATACAATGCCCACCCTGACAAACCTACAAACTTTTTCTTAATGAAAAATTAATTGAGCTTAAAACAGTAGGAGGGGAGGACAGGTGAAGAAGTAAAACAAACTACAAGGTTACTGCGGACATATTTTATGAAGTACAGACCATAATAATTCAAAACCATTTTGAACAAAACAAATATGGACTGAGATTTATTGTAAGAATTATCCATACTACAAGGAGGTTACAATTAAAATGGTGGGAAAAAAACTCCCACATTCCTATGACCAGTCAATAAAAGAAAGGTAGAAAAAAAGGTAAAAGATAGTGGGACAGAAAAAAATGTATTTTTCTACTTGAATATCTGCTAGTCTAATATGACCTAAATATTCAGCAACTCACCTCATAGGCCAACAAGCTCTTCTTAGCCTCCTCCCTAATCTCCTGGTGGGAAAATGCCCTTGGACAGGAGCACCACTCCTGGAGTGTTTGGCTGAGTGGACGCAGTGGCTGCAGGTCACATGCAGTACATGGCCGTGAAACCCTTCAAGTGCTGCCACATCCCAGCTCCCACCAAAAGCCACACAGCTCAACGTTTCAGCACGTGAAAAGGCTTTTAACCGTCAAATGCGGCTTGTTTCCTGACAGGAAGCTCACAAGGGAGGGGATGCCAAACCATGTAGCACAGTTTTTAAATGTGTCTGGAAAATACCTGTGTTTTGAGGAAGTGTTCCCGGGTGCGCTGGAGTCGCAGCTCAGCGCGAGAGCTGGCAGAGCCGGGTGGGGGCTGCAGACCCGGCGCTGCCAGC
>NW_008611588.1:0-11643 GCF_000691845.1 Merops nubicus | reverse complement strand
AGCCAAGAGCCAGTCAAATAGTAACAAATTCAACCTACCCTCATGCAATTTAAACTTTGGGAAACAAAGCCACCCGTTTCCTTGAAAGAAAGGTTTTGTTTGGTTTTTTTTTAATACAAATTTTTCAATGCTACGTTAACTTGGAGATTTCAGGCAGGAGTTCTGGAGGTGCCTACTCTAGAGAAAATCTTATTTTCCTTTGCAAACCTCTCCGTGGGTTTTGGAGGTGGTGGAGTTCTTTCTTCTCCTGGGGAAGAAATGTTTCTTACATCTGCAAATTATTTTCCCTTTGCTTCAACAAAGAGGAGAAAGAAAATGTCAGAGAAGGGGCTTGAGTTAACGTAGTCTGAAATTGGGCCCCTGAAGAAATGACTGAATGGGAGACTTTTCACCCTCCCTGTAAAACCTGGCTAACTGGAACATTTACAGTCTTGCAACCAGGGGAGTTGAGAGTATTTTCAAGAGGCAGGAAGAGAGCTGACAAAGTCAGTCCTTGCCAAGCCTCATTTTTCAAACAATAAGGAATTTTTAGGGCGTGAACTTGGAAAACGACCTTGATCTGCTTTTTGGCCTTGCCGGTGCCCCCCGTGGCGGCGCCTGGCGACCCCCCTGACCCCCCTCCTCTCTCTCTGCAGACGTACAGGAGGTGGAGCTCGGAGGGCCGGGGGGGCAGGCGAGGCCACGACGCCCCCATGATCGCCTACGACGCCCTCCTGGGCTGCGGCGGGGACTGGACGGAGCTCTGCAACCGCTCCATGTTCCACGGAGGTGAGGGACCCCCCAGGCTGGGGGAGTGAGAGACCTCCCAGCTCTCAGCTGCCACTCTTGGCCCAGCAGCCAACGTGTTGTATCAGCACCCATGGGTTGACCCCCAAAAACGCCTCCTCGCAGCAGCAGCTGCCACACAAGTCGTGTGGGGTGCTTCTCGTGGGGGGTTGCATCTGAACCTCGTGGTTCTGCACAAGGAGTATATCTAACAGGGCTTTGTGCTGGGGTCCTCAGCACAAGGAAGACATGGAGCTGTGGGAATGGGGCCAGAGGAGAGCCACAGAAATGCTCCAAGGGCTGGAGCAGCTCTCCTGTTAGGACAGACTGAGGGAGTTGGGGTTCTCCAGCCTGGAGAAGAGGAGGCTCCATAGGGACCTTATTGTGGCCTTCCAGTACTTAAAGGGGGCCTACAATAAAGATGGGGACAGGCTTTTTAGTAAGGCCTCTTGTGACAGTACAAGGGGTGATGATTTTCAGCTAAAAGAGGGGAGATTTAGACTAGACACAAGGAAGACATTTTTTACAGTGAGGGTCAGAAGACACTGGCCCAGGCTGCCCAGAGAGCTGGTCAATGCCCCACCCCTGGAAACACTCAAGGTCAGGTTGGGTGGGACTGGGGGTAACCTGACCTAGTTGAAGATGTCCCTGTTTATTGCAGGAGGGTTGCACTGGATGATCTTTAAAGGTCCCTTCCAACCCAAAACATTCAGTGAGTCTATTATTTGTCCAGGGCTGGCATCTTCCCCCACTGAAATGCTAGCACCTTTGGCAATGAACCTTTTAGCTGCACAGAGTGAAACCAAGGAAGGCAGAAAAATAATCCAGCATGAAAAATAATCCAGCATCCAGTCAAGTGCCAGGCAGATAAAATCTTGCACTTGGAGGCACACAATGAATCACTTTTGCAGCTTTGCAGTGCTAGCCACCATGGCTAGATGTTTTCAAGCTCATGCTGTGCTGTGAGCAAGGACACTCTGTGTAGCAGGGACTCCTGCAATTACCATCCCCTCTTTTTTCCCCATCAATGGCTAGCTGCTTCCAAGAGCTGTTGGGTTGGAGTGGGTTTCCCCCAAACCCAAACCAGCTCCTACCCCAGGAGCCCACCCTGCGCTCCGCTTTGGGTTTGTCGCTGGTTTTTCTGGGTGGTTTCTGGCTGGCTGGGTGAAGATGACACTGAACCTGTTGAAATTCTGCTTAAACTTGCAGGAGAAAGTGCAGCCACGGGGTCGATTGCTGGCTGCCTGTATGGCTTGGTCTATGGTCTGAGCAAGGTTCCCAAAGGCTTGTACCAGGACCTGGAACAACGGGAGAGGCTCGAGTACCTGGGCGAGAATCTTTACCGGCTCTCCACGGAGGAAAAGTAAAGCTGTTTCTGCCTTTTTCTCTTTCTATAGAGACTCCCTAAAACCCCTGTAGATAACTGATGTTCATAGGGAAGGAATTAGCCACGAGTTAGTCTAAAAGGCTGTATGTAGATTGTGTGCAAGCAAAGACAGCTGAATTATTCAAGACGGTCTTGGTGGGGTTTTTTACAGCTGGAGGGATTTCTGAGTATGGAGAGTGCTGCTTAAACCAGTGAGATCGTCTCAAATGGAAAAAAAAATAAGAAATAAAACCTCTTTTGACTGATTTCAGTCTAACTTGCTATAATACCACTTCCTAAACAGCTGTGATGAGGAATTACACATAGAAAATTAATGTTCAGAACTAATGCTTTCCTGCAAAACTAATGGTTGTACCTACTTATGGGGATATTCTTTGTGTGTTTTACAATCCTTTCACCACAGTGTTCCTCCTTGTTCTCAAATCTAATGTGTCTGTGACACTTGTAAACCTAATGGCTCACAGATTAGCTTTTAATGAACCACTGATCCCTGCATCAGCACTGTGGTGCAAGGTATTGTTACATTAGAAGCTTCCAGAAAAGGAAAAGCCAACACTAAAAATACCCTCACTGTGTCTAAGATTTCTGGATTTTGTTTATATTCTTCTTCAGTCTTCAGAACAAAAGCTTTTTAAAAATATAAGTGTCTGGAATATTTTTAAATAAATTAATCTTACACGATTTTCTAAGCATCATTCCTTATTTTTAGATTGAGCCGATTCTGTGTTGCTGTCTCAGTATCAGAATTTTTGGCTGAGCTCTTCAAGCAGTTGTAGGAATTCAGCAGTCAGGCTGTGATGAGCTTCACAACTCTGAGCACCACAAAAACCCCAGGAAGGAAATAATTGCAACTGCTTCACCTTTTTCATCTTTCCTGTTTCCTTTTTTTTCCTTTTCCTTTTATTCCTTTTTTTCCTTTTCCCTTTTCCTCCACAAAAACCCCAGGAAGGAAATAATTGGAACTGCTTTACCTTTTTCATCTTTCCTTTTTCCTTTTTTTTTCCTTTTCATTTTATTCCTTTTTTTCCTTTTCTCTTTTCCTCTCCTTTCTTTTCCTTTTCCTTTTCCTTTTCCTTTTCCTTTTCCTTTTCCTTTTCCTTTTCCTTTTCCTTTTCCTTTTCCTTTTCCTTTTCCTTTTCCTTTTCCTTTTCCTTTTCCTTTTCCTTTTCCTTTTCCTTTTCCTTTTCCTTTTCCTTTTCCTTTTCCTTTTCCTTTTCCTTTTCCTTTTCCTTTTCCTTTTCCTTTTCCTTTTCCTTTTCCTTTTCCTTTTCCTTTTCCTTTTCCTTTTCCTTTTCCTTTTCCTTTTCCTTTTCCTTTTCCTTTTCCTTTTCCTTTTCCTTTTCCTTTTCCTTTTCCTTTTCCTTTTCCTTTTCCTTTTCCTTTTCCTTCCTTTCTTCCTTTCTTCCTTCCTTTCTTCCTTTCTTCCTTCCTTTCTTCCTTTCTTTCTTCCTTTCTTTCTCTTTCTTTCTCTTTCTCTCTCTCTCTCTCTTTCTTTCTCTCTCTCTTTCCCATTTGTATTTCCTTTTCTTTTTTAAAATTTTTAACTCCTTAAAATTTTTTTTTTTCCCAAGAAAACCAACCAACTCTGATTCAGTTCAAAGTTGCATACAGCAGAAAGAGTAAACAGTGTACCCTAATGAAGGAGATTCTGATGCAATTTTTAACTCCTTAAAATTTTTTTTTCAAGAAAACCAACCAACTCTGACTCAGTTCAAAGTTGCATACAGCAGAAAAAGTAAACAGTGTACCCTAAAGAAGGAGATTCTGATGCCCCCCAACAGCACGGGTACAAATCTGGAATCCTCAATGAAAGGGCACAGAATAAGTAAGCACAGAATTTGTCCCCAGAGTCCACCCTTGTGTTTTACCTCACACACTTTATACGAGGTATATATTTATATACATTTATTTATCTGTAAGTGATTGCCTACATGGTGTTGGTTTCTCCTGTCGTTCTCCAGCTGCTGAACTGATTTTAAAAAGACTGCTAAAAATACACAAGTACTTTCCTACTCCTTTTTCCATGCGAGCAATTGCTGGCATTGTCACTGGATGTTATGTGGCAGAAAGAGGAGCAGGTGATTCCCCTTGTTATGAATAGCAGCCTGCATGACAAAATGTCCATGAGGAGAGGTTTCCATACTTGAAGCTACTTCACACGCTCTTGTTCTAGCATGTTTTCTCTTGGCAGCTTGGCAAGATGCTTTCTTGTTTGCTTTGGAGAGATCTTAAACTAAAAAGATCATTTGAGTCAATAGCTTTTGATTTAAGAGAATACCTAGAAGTTCTAAAGACATTTCTTGTAGTTTGGGATGCCTCTAGCATACCTGTAATAAATTCAGCAATAGAGAAGAGAGAGGAACATATCCTGCATAAGGTAGGATTTTTTTTCTAGTCCTTTTGGTTTTTCCTCTTCCTTTAGAAATACAATCACACCAAAAAAATATGAAGGACATTCCTAACTGTTTCCACTTTACCTTCTACCCAGGCTGGGGAGAACCATGTTTTGTTTCAGAGGCAAATAAGGGAGTTTCATTTAAAAGGTGATTCCCAAAGACTGAAGCTATAAAGCACCATCTCTGCAGCTGTAGAGGGGAGCAGCCTGTTGGCCAACATTTCCCTGGAAACACTACAGAGGCCCGTGCATCAATCAGAGCAGGCAGAGCTGCTCCTGGTTCCCTGATCTGTGAGCAGGTTGTTGGACCAGCCACCACACAGAGCCTGGTATTGGTGGGATGCCCAGGGATGAAGGGATCTATGGCACGCTCCAGCTTGCGGCCGTTTCTCCAGAGACAGACAAGTCAGAGCAGTCCATACATCTCTGGAAACTTCTGCAAGTTGGTCAGTGTTTTCCTATGTTTTTTCCTCTCTTTTGATGAAGTTTCCATAGTGCTGTCTCCTCCTGCCCACGCCCTGTCCCTGCAGCAGCTAGCCCTTTGGGCTACCAGGGTGTGCAGAAGGGTGGTTGGCTGTTGAATATCTAATTCAGAGTCAAGAGAAGGGGCCTGTTCTCCACACCAGAGACAGGAAAGGAGAAGCTCTTGCAGCTCTATGTTTTCAGCAAACACCACGGGATGCCACCACTCCCAGCTACTCCCAGCCCTTGGACCTCCTGCAGAGGCTTCCCTGAGATGGGCCAACCAGCAGGACAGGGTTGCACTGCTGCCCATTAGCACATTGGGCTGTTGCCACTCTGATGTTGCAATGATAAGTGCCACCAAAGAACCTGTAGATAAGTAACTAAGCTACCTGGCTTATCCATCTTAATTATTCATGGACCAAGAAGACCCTTCCAAATAAAACTTTTGAAGGTGGCCTTGCCTCCTCTGGTCATCCAAGTGGTCTGCTCCATGCAGCAGCACTTCCAGAAAAGAGCAGCACGTTAAGGAAGCATCATGCACCCTAAAAACCATGAAAAGCAGTGTCACCAGAGGAGGGGAGGCACGAGGAGGCTGAAGGTGAGGTCAGGCCATTTGAAAGCATCAGGGAGGGGTTCAGGTGCCTGCTTTGTCATCTGGCATAGCTCACACCCCTGGGAAGTGGATTCCACTGGCACGGGGTTCCCTTTGTGCACAGGGAGGGACATGCCCAGTTCCTCCCAGCCATAGGTGGGACTACTGTTGACTGTCTGTAGTTGAACCAAAGATGGCTATATTTAATTGATATGTCACCTAGTTGAGGAACAGAAGGATACAATTTGGTAAAAGGTGGTGAAGAAACATTAGGGATGATGTCTTGGCGTGTTGAAAACGGTGGTCATGCTCCCAAGCCTGAGAAACCCTCAGGCTGTGCCATCCTTTCCTGAGGGGGCAGCACGGTGTTTTCCACACCAGGACCAGGCAGAGGCATCACTACCCATGTTTTCTGTCCAGATCTCAGCAATTGGTGTCATTGCACCACAGCCCTTGCACGGAAAGCACTTCAGATTTACAGTCACGATGCCATTTGGCAGATGAGGTCATCTTGGAAGAACTGAAGACACCCTAAATAGATGCCACCCCTCTTTGCTCATTTTTCTGCTGCTTGCAGGTGAACAGGGATCAAACACAACCCATGCAACAATCTTGGTACTTCAGGCAATGCAGTATTCCCACAAATGCTACATTTCAGTTGGCATCCTAGAAGAGTGTCCTAAACAAAAAACCCTGAACAGAGCTCACTCGTAACATATTTTAATGAAGCTGTTTGAATTTCATAGCTCACAAGTGAGTAATTACTGTGCATATTCCTGGTAGAGAGGGTCTGATCTTCTTCCCTTAACAAGAGTAGTTTGGCTATGCTGACCTCACTGAAAGCAGGGCTAGACCCTATCTTACTGTGGCCAGTAGTCCAGAAGGGAGAGATAAACGAGGCATCTGGTTCCACTGCTGTGCCTAGAGATCAAAGCTGACCCTAAATCACACTGTTTGATGGTTCCCAGTATGTTTCTGAACACACCAGGCACTTCTTAGGGAGGAGAGGAGTGGTCTTCTGCCACAGCAAGCTTTCAGCCCATCAGCAGTCTAGCTAGAGGAGGGAGGGTGAACCAGGGTACTTTTATCCAATTACACCCTGATGTTTCTGTCTTTATTCTGCAAATTCCCCTAGCTGTGAGAAATGAGGATCTTGGTGTGACATGGGAGCCTGGCTTCCCTGGCTGTGGTCAGTTCAGGAGGGAAAGGGTGGATGTTCCCACACTCTGCCTGTGGGAGCATGCACCTGTGCCCTGCTGAAATGTGCCTATTCCCCATCAAAACCCACCAAGTATTGTCTGGCACACCAGGCACGGGCCAGTTGTCACACTTTTTCCTTTTATTGGCCTTTAAAAATATCTACAAAGTCATTATAAATAGACCTTCTTCCATTCAAGATGACAACTTCATCTCACTGCAGAGGGATATAATTTTCAACATGTGCCCTTGAAATGCAGCCAAGTGGAATCCAAATGTCACGACCCACTGGATGAGGACCAGCCCCCCACTTTGCAAACAGTCCCCAAAATGTTGCAGCAGGGGGCCAGGTCCAATTTCTTTCTGAGTCCGTGGGGTACCAGCTGCTGGGGCACAGCTGGGCCTTCCCCAGCCTTTCAAGGCTGACACTCTAAAGGATGAGTTTCTTTGCAGCCATTCTTAATTGTCTTCACGTGGGATTAATTGAAAGAATTTTTTATTCCACTTCTGCTCATAAAAATTAATCCCCTCGTTGTATGCAGGCTGCATTCTGGGGATGAAGCTGTTTCACTGCACGGTGAAGTAACCTCCCAGCTTTTCCTGGTGTCAGAAAGATGACACCTCTTGGTTTTTTCCCTGCTATTGTTATGGACTTCAGGCTCCAGCTTTTGTGCCAAGTTTGGTATTTTATTTAGGAGCTGATCCCCACCGATTAAAGCGTTGCCTCAATCCCCAGCTGTCCAAGGGCCTGGTTTTCAAACTCAGCCACAGGTCCAGCACAACAAGCTTCTTCCTCCAGATTAAAGGGAGCTGAAATCAAGGGACATTGCCAGGGCTGTTATTGTGGTGCAACCCTTCACAAAATAAATGTAAGAGCATAGTCCTGATGGGGGATTTGAATGCTGTCAAAAAGCAAATAATGCAAATCCCAGTGTTTGGGTTTTTTTTTTTTAATTCTGGAGAGGTACCTACTGACTTCTAACCTGTACCAACAGGAAAAACTATCAGTGGCACGTTTGTGCTCCTCAGCCTTGATTTTTTGGTTTTTTTTTTTTAATGGTTTGAGTCTGGTTTTATAACCCAGAGGCAGAACTATGTTTTCCTGCTGTGTTCTCATTGTATTTATCTTTGCCTACGCTTTACCTAGCAGGAGAGGAAAACACCTTCAGTGTTGTCCCCACATGAGGACATGGTAACACTAAATGAGTGAGGAGTGGCCCAGAGGAGGTGTGATCACCACAATTGGCATTGCTCGTTCTCCTAAGTGCTTCTGCTGGCCACAAAATGCAGAAGAAAGAGCCAACAGTGCCATGTGGGACCACGTGAAGCCCTGTGCGCTCCTGCTACGTCGTGCCTCACGAAGCTTGTAAGCACTTTGCATGCTTTTAACAGGCCACTAATCACAACTCTCTCAAGAAGTTCTAAATCAAAGCAATTTTTTTCTCTCTTTTATGTGCGGCAGCATGCCATTAAAGCAAAAATAAGGAGGTAGTGGCATTGTTGATGACTTGAAAAGAACGTTGATGTTTTCTCTCGCGCAGCACCAAAAGCACAGGCTGTTGTGGAGGTGATAAGATGCTGGTAGACCCTTTGGTGCTGAGGAAGAAGCTCAATAGGATGGCAACAGAGCAAGGGGCCTTTGCTGTTCTCAGCAGCTTGCTGCTGTATGTCACCGAGCTCGCAGCTGGCGACCCACAGCTCAGCAGCAAGAGGACAAAATGGGCAGAAGGTAAAGAAAACAAGGTGAGTTCTAACCAGCCGTGTCCAGATCCAAACAGGGCCCAGCATCCAACCAGGTTTCAGCTCCTGAGGTCCAGATTTCTAAATAACAACCGCGAGCCGTACACAAAAAAAAGGAGAGAAGTTGGCAAACTGGTCATTAAAGAGAAGCTGTGGGTGAACAGGGCTGGGAACAAGCTGGAGAGAAGCAGAGACAGGAAAGGGGATGGGAAAGCAGCAGAGGAGGATGCGGGCAGCGTGCTCAGCGAGAGGGCCAGGTGGAGCTGCACAACCGGCAAAAACACCGTGAAGGACATCCTGAAGAAGTTTTTAGCTGCTGAAGAAAAAGAAAAAGAAACCCAGGAGAAATCTCCCAGCTGGAAAAAGAAGGGGCCCAACAATTTGCCGAAAATAGTCCACAAGAGTTCTGTCCTGTCCAAGCTGAAGGAGAAGTTTGAACAAAGCGCTCTCTGCTCAGCCGCGGAGGTGAAGGCGCCGGTTTTGCGCAAAGGTGAGAAAAAGGCTAAAAACTTCCCCAGCAGGAAAACCATTCGTAAGCCAGAGGTGAGAGTGCTGCGCACGGCAGCCGTGACAGCCACAGGTATCAGCTCTCCAGAGTCCCAGTATTTAGTGTGCTCCACGGTACCGGTGCCCAAACTCAGCATCGCTACCAAAATTAACCCTCCCTGGAGCTGGTCGAAAAATCCTGCCTCAAAGCAGCCTCTGGGTCCTGAGCCACCCCTGAAGGAGAAGTGGGGGTCTGGCAGAGAGCCTGGTGAGAACAAAACACCCACAAAGGGAGCACAGGACAGGGAGGACAAAGAGTTACCAGTGACACCCACATCCTGGTCTGATGTGAAGGACCATGCTGATGCTACAATGGATTCCACCAAGGAAGGACCCAGCTTTGATCCTAATCTAGATATCTCTTCTACTACCCATCAAAACCAAGCTCTTGCAGATTGCACCCCTCCCTTGTCTGAGTGTGGTCTAGACTGTGACAGGAGCTGCATACCACCTGGGCTTGATACACCTTCACTCCTGGGGATGAACAATGCTGTGCAACCTGTTCAGGAAGACAGCCCAGCTTCTAACTTGCCTTACTCTAGCACAGCTGGAGGATCCCATGAACAAAGTCCTCAAAAGCATACACCAGGTGAGATTCCTGAAATAACTATGTATGTATATAGTTCAGAAGAAGTTGACACAGAGCTCACAGAGCCAGAACTGGATCTTTTCTCTGTAGACCAGAAATGTTTTCCAGAGCAGAAAGCACTTGAAAACATTCTGCCGAATCACTCTCCAGGAGTTCCAGCTTCTTGTGAGGCTGAGCCTCCAAAGGAGGATGGACAGTTAACCCTAGTAACATCAGCTTCTGGCATAAGGCCATCAACAGTCCAAAAAGAGGCACCAGGTTCAAGAGGCAGTTGTTCTGAGGAAGCCAAAAAAGGAGTGAAATATCACAGTGAAGGAAAACTAGAGGATATTTCTAGAAAAAATGGTGGTGGTGTCCCAACTAAAAAGGAATTGGAGAATGAAACACCCAATAGCCAAATGCAAAATGAATCAAAACCCAAGCAGCTACAGCCTCCTCAAACACCCAGCCCACAAAACCACTTTCATAATTCCCATGTGGACATATCAAATCCAGATGCAAATCAAACCAAACCCACACTCTCCTCAAGAGAGTCTCAGGAGCAGAAACCTGCTGCAGAAGAGGAGCACATCTCTTCTCATTTGGAAAAGACAGAAAACCCTTTGCCAGGTGACCTTGTGAAGCACAGTGCCTATACTGCAGAAGATTTTGGGAAGGACAAATTGTTTTCATCCCGTGAAAGGATGAACCATGCAAACAATCAAGCCCTGCACAGGAGTACGTTGACTGACCTGGAGACCTGTTACAACCCATCCAAATCTTTCATTGAATGTGAAGAGGGCACTGCAGATGAGATGCCCTGGCTTGACTCTGAGGTGTGGCTGTCACCCTCCTCAACCCCTTTGCCAACACCAATGAGTGGGACTGCAGAACAAAGAACCCATCACACTCTTGGAAATCCCCCAACCCTTCCACCTATTGATCAGGTGAGACAGGAAGCTGGTGGTGTGAGAGATGAGCATGCCAGCCACGACTCTGAGAAGCATCCACCACCCTCTTCAGACAAGTTGACAAACCATGGGAATGACACAGTGGTGGAGAAGAAAACTGTCCATGATTTTAAGAACCAAGCACTGTCCCCAAATCATGCAACAGAAAATGAAAACACTGGTTCTGAAGAGACAAATACACATCAGAGATTTGAGAACTGTCTTTCACTTTCAACCAAGAAGCCAGGAAAACCTGAAAATAAAACCACACTAGCAAGAAAGCCCTTATTACCCTTGGAGAAGAACCAAACACCTCCTTCAGATGATACCACAAAGCAAGGAAGTGATATACTGGAAGACAACTTGCTTCCTTCATCAGCTGAACTGGTCTCAGACCAAAAGAAGCATGTGAAAGGTAGGAATAAGGTCTCCAAGCATACAAAGGATAGTCTGTTGTCATCAGATAACAACATGAAGAATGAGAGTGACAGGATGGAGACCAAGGAGAGAGAAGAGAGAAATATCTTGCCCAAATCTGAGGAGGAACAAGTGTTCCCACCAAGGGATACAGTGGATCATGATAACTTTTCAAATGAGATTAGTGCTCATAGACCTAAAACATCCTCATTGCCTTCATCAGAACATGATACCAACATTCAAGGAGTGGAAAATACTGAGCAGAGTTCGAAGCATCTAACACCTTCAAAAGATTTTGTGAAACAAGACCATGATATGGCAGTAGATGAAACTATCTGCTGCAATAAGGGGAAACATCACCTGTCCTCATCCAATGAACCAATGAAACATGCAAATGATAGTGCTGGGGAAACAAACATCAAGTCAAACTTCAAGAATCATTCAAGACCACCAAGAAATGCATCAAGGCAGGACAACAAGAACATTGATGAGGACACAATCCCTCCTAATTTGAAAAATGAACCAGTGCAGCATAAAAAGAGTTGTGAAGAAGAGAGGAATACTTTGTGTGATCCTGAAAAACGAATATCATTATCAAATCCATTGATGAAACAAGAGAAG
>NW_008611587.1:15031-22641 GCF_000691845.1 Merops nubicus | reverse complement strand
CCACACTGCTTTGGATGCAGCCCAGGAGGAAATTGGCCTTCTGGGCTACCATTGTACACTATGAGCTCTTGTCCAAGCTTTTCATTTACTAGTTACCCCCGAGTCTTTTTCCATGCTCTTTAGCATCTCCTCTCCCAGCCTGTATTGGTAAGGCTGGCTGTGCTGGCCCAGGTGCAGGAACCCTGCACTTGGTCTTGTTGAACCTCACGAGGTTCCCCTGAGCCACCTCTCCAGCCTGTCCAGGTCCCTCTGGATGCCTCTCATCCCTCTGGCCTGTCAGCTGCACCTCCCAGCTTAGTGTCATCAGCAAACTTGCTGAGGGTGACTCGGTGCCACTGTCTGTGTCTTTGATGAAGATATTAAACAACACTGGTCCCAGTATGGACCCTTGAGAGACACCACTTGTCACATTACATCAGTTGTTATGTTAAAATGAATGTATGCAGCAAAACCTGAAGTGACAGGGTTGAAGAAGTGGGGCTGACTGCTGGCAGTGGATAAGGAACATTTTACTAAAATGCCAAAAATGGCATTTGAGGAGAGCAGCCATACCCAGATACAAATAAGTCTGCTGTAAAAATGATTACTAAATATGTGGCAGAAGCTGATCGTAATTACTTGAATAGAAAATGGTAGAAACTGTGTAAAATCCATAAGGGAGTAACGTGCCTTGAGGACAACATTTTATGACTACCAAAGTTAAAGAAGATAATATTTTTACTAGTATACAAGGAGCAGAGCTTGGTGAGCACTGGCTGAATGAAAATGGAGGAGTCAGTAACGACACCAAGTGCAGAGATACCAGATCTTCCTCTCTGCATGTCCAGGACACACATCAGATTGTGCAATGGTAACTGTTTGCCCTCAGACCACTAAACCTTCTGTCCCAGAGTGGCTGAAGAAACTGGGTATGTGCACCTTTGCTGCAACCCAGCCACATGGGCAACACCTCTGAGATTTGCAGCCCTCACCAGCTAAGAAAGCTGAGGCTGTGACCAGTGCCTGAGTTCTTGCACTGAGCAGCTCTGTCAGACCTTTAGAGGTCTACCTATAATTTTAGGGGGAAAAGGTGGGGCTTGTTTGGTGGGATTTCTTAAGTGTAGATATTTCTAAGCAGGTAAAAATTACATGTAAGGATGAGCATCTCTTAACATTATTCCCATCTCTACACCTCAGGAACCCTGTTCTGTTGCTTTTTTGGAGTAGCTAAAGCAGAGGAATAGCAAACTGACCATGGAGAGAAGGCTGGGTATAGTTTTGTATGGATGCACTGTAATTGGTGCTTCCCACCGCCCTCCATTCCTCTCATGCTACCATTTAATGTATCTTGGGAACACCTGAAATTCCTTTTCTTTGCTAGAGGTCTAGAGAGTCCTTTCCCAAAAACACGAGCAAAAAAAATTGCTAAATCCCAGAGTTAACAGTGCAGTCCTGGTGAAAGGGTCATTCTAGATCACTTCTTGTTGTTTGTAGAAACGGAAACAGTTAAAAAACACTTTATAGTGTCAGAGGTTCCAACACCAGGCAGTTACGTTTCCTGAAGTTCCTGTACTATTTATCATGACAGTCATGTTTTTATGTAAACTAAGGATTTGATAAGGACAAGAAGTCTTATTTTCTTTGGTAGACTTCACATCATAGCTCATTTCATAGCAATAAACACATCCAAAACATTGTCTCTTATGGTGCATTACAAAGATGTGGTCATTTTAAGGAGCATCCCTGTAGGAAAATAAAGAGGGAAGCTGTTAATGACAGAGGTTGAGTTAATGGGGGCAGCCCACTACGTTATTCAGGCTGCAGCAGCTTCTCAAGGCAGCAGGGCTAAGGAAGTGTTCAGTGTCTGTAGATGTGCTTTGCATGCACAGTCACGCAGACAGTTCCTCCTGCAGGTGGGTAACAGGCTCTGCGTGGTACCTCCAGCACCAGAGACCATCCCCAGGGTGTTTAGCAGTACACAGGGTATGGCAGCAGTGGCAGCTTACTGAGGCTGGAAGGATACAGCCAAGTGCCTGTTGGACACTGCGCAGCTGACTCACCCATGCACTGGAGATAGCTCTGAATAAAAGAAGAGGGCTGATTTGGGTGCCATGTGTGTTTCATTCAGTAAGGCTCCTCTGCCAGCACGTTAGCAAAACGAACATAACGAGTGGGCCACGTGCCTGCAGAGCGAGCCCTGAATTTGATGTGGGCTCTCAAGCAGTGCATTGTGGGGGTATCGCAGAAGGAGGGATGTGTCTTTAGTCCTGTGTCATACTCCTCTGTGAAGCCAGTCTGTGTTGTTTTCAGTAATTGTCTTTGGCAATGTTTAGGGATAATACTTCCTTCCATTTATTCCAGACAGGCAGGCGGCTCTGTGCCCTGCCCAAAAGCCACTCTTAGGTTTTGCTCATGTGAAACACAGGTATTTGAAGTGTCATTTCCCTGTTATGCTTTTCTCTCGTCTTCTCTGGGTGAAGCAGATGGAGGACTTGGGGAGGGCAAGGGAGGAGCATTTTTTGTGGGGCAGTGGCTAGCTGTTCAAGGTGTTCCGTGTGAAATCTGGTCCTCTTCCAGGATACATGTATCTCAGATGAATAGCAACTGAGCTACCTCAAGCAATGGATGAACTTGCATGCCCCCTCTTATGAGCCTTTCAGCTTGATTTCATGGTGGTGTAGGGCTCTAGCTGTGAGTTACCATCACTTGTCCATGCTCCTCCCTGCACATGGAGACAAGCCAGTTGCCACACAACCTAATGATACCCTTTTGGACGACCCCACAGAGAATAATCTGGGTCTTCATTTAATTTCAGCCAAGCAAAGGCCAGATACAAGCTGAGAAACAGAAGTACATCTGAAATACATCTTTTATGCAAAACAGAGGGGAGGAGGCAAGAGGACACCCAGGGAAGTGGGTTGTTGGAAATGGCACTGAGCAGTGGAAATGGCAGAGACAAGAAGGAAAGATGCTTAGCTTGTGCTGGAGACATCAGGGTGGCCCAGAGTTCACTAGATTTGGGTGGTATCCAAGAAGTAGAAATATGATACTGCAAAGCACAACACCTAACAAGAAACTGGGAGAAAGCAAGGACAACAACAAGAAACAAGGAGAAGAAAGCATCAGTTACTGTCAGATGGTATCCTGTAAAAAAGAGAGACCCGTAGGAAGCATCCCAGTTAGCCAGTGAAAACTCAAATTCCTCAATCAGGCGCTAGGGAAGTAGGCTGACAAGCACCTGGTGCAAGAGCCAGCTTCTTCCTCACTGCAGCTGACTTTTGGGGCTCTCCTCCTCTTTGTTGCAGTCTGATGTGCTTGCACAGCAGCCTCATGCAGGATCTGCCTTTGGTTTGTGTGTGAGAAGGCTGCATGGGGACAGTGTGGGGAGGACAGACATGGGCTGTGTGGGGAGGACACTGGCCATGGCTCCCCATTGCTGTTTCTTCCTTCCCTCAGCCCACCCTACCCTTTCAGTCTGCCACATTTCTGCACATACTTAAACCCCAAATGATCCAGTTAAAGACTCCCCTGAAATTAGAAGTACATGTCTTTTGAGGAGACCAGGCGTGTGGTTGTGCTGGGAGAGCAGAGGGGCCAGTGAGAAGCTGGAAAGTGCCTGGCAGAAAAAGACTTGGGGGTGTTGGTCAACTGCCAGCTGAAGATGTGCCAGCATGTGCCCAGGTGGCCAAGAAGGCCACCAGCAGTCTGGCTTGGAGCAGCACTGGTGTGACCAGCAGCACTAGGGCAGGGATCATCCCACTGGAATCAGCACTGGGGAGGCTGCCCCCTCGAATCCTGGGTTCATCTTTGAGCCTCTCACTTGAAGAAGGACCTTGAGGGCCTGGAGCGTGTCCAGAGAAGGACAACAAAGTTGGAGAAGGGTCTAGAGCCCAAGTGTGGTGAGGAGCAGCTGAGGGACCTGGGGCTGTTGCTCCTGGAGAGAAGGAGGCTCAGGGGAGACCTTCTGGCTCTGCACAGCTCCTGACAGGAGCCTGGAGCCAGGGGGGGGTCGGGCTCTGCTCCCAAGGCACAAGGGACAGGACAAGAGGAAAGGGCCGCAAGGTGTCCAGGGGAGGTTTCAGTTGTCCCTGAGGAACAATTTCTTGCCCTGGAGGGTTGCCCAGGGCTGTGCCAGGCTGCCCAGGGCAGTGGTGGAGGCCCCACCCCTGGAGGGGTTTCCAAGCGGTGGAGATGTGGGGTGAGGGACACGGGGCAGTGGGGACCTGGCAGGGCTGGGGAAATGGCTGGACTTGATCTTTCCAACAAGAATGATTCAATGACTCTAAGCAGTGAAAGCTGCTGGTGGTGGGACCTAGCCCAGCTACTGGCAGGAGAGCCCTGTTGTGCAGAGCCAACAGCTCTGTTGTTTTGTTTGCAATTCACCCCGTGTTTACCTAGGGCTCACCTGCTTCTAGTCCTCTGCTTCTGTCAGTGCTATAGTTGTCGGAGGATGTTCCTTCCCTTTGCTGCCAGAGGACTGCAGCCTAGCTCAGGTAATAAGTGTTCTTCTGTGTGCACAGGAAGCATTACTGGATGGTAATAAAATTAGCAGTGTTTAAAGAATTGATGGCCACATCCTCCAGAGGTACAGACCAGCACCTGCAGAATCCGACACATCTCCCTTCTGAGAAAATTATGGCTCAGCCACTTCTATTGACCTGAAATGTGTTTTGCAGGAGTGCTCAGAAAAGCGGATGCATGGGAGCATGTTCCCTGCTTGTCCATTTATCTACTTCTACGATGATGAGCATGAGATCAGGAGAAGAGAAAACAGATTTAAAAGAAAGGTTACAGGTACAGTATATTTTGTGAGAACCCTCCTGCCTTTGAGTTCTTTGAAATACTTTATTCTGCTCTTGCTGCTTTTAGAAATATTACAGGATTATTTTCATGTGTTGGGAAAAGCTGTAGTGATTTGAACAGGTAGTCTAACAGTAGTAAAAGATTTGTGACTTTATTCATCTGTGTCTATCATGGAAATTTAGTGTGTCAAAGCCACTAGGTAGGTGTTCTCAGATGTTTTAATTTTAAAACATCCACTGATGTTAAAAATACTATAAACTAGCAGGAAGAGGATTAAACTGTAAGTCATTAAGATTCTAGTGCATAGACAGAATACAAACAGAAAGAAAAAAAAAAAACACTATGAAAAAATCTATCAGAAATAGATTTTTTTTTTTTTTCTAACTACCTTCCTACATACATAAGGAAATCTGTGGTGGCTCGGGCAGTAGGTTTGAGGCTTTCTGCATGGGTATTGAAATAAACTGCTCTGTTTTACAGAACTACAGGAAGCTGGCCTTCTGCCAGAACAGTCACTGGCATCACGCCGGGAAGAAAAACGCAGGGGGCATAGCCACAAGAAAGAGAGCAAGCCCTGGAAAGAACATAGGAAACATGGCAAGGCTGGTGACTGTCGCAAGAAGATGAATGTGTCCCAGGCAGAGGAACCCAGGGAAGAGAAAGACAGAAGCAATGCTGAAACCAGGCACAATTTGGAGGAGGACTTCCCCAGAGGGTGTAAAAGGCAGGCATGGAAAGGCAGCAAAATCCGTCAGAAGTCCCTTTTCCAGGCATTCTCAGGCTGCAAGACTGCATATGTGCAGGGGCCTCTGGAAGGTGTTAAAAGGAAGAAAAAATGGAAAAAGCAGAAAGACACTAGTCCTGATATCAATGAGAATTTGTTCCTCATAAAGCAGAGGAGGAAGTCCAGACAGAAAACCTGGTGATGAGGACGTAGATCAGAAGCACCATTTACTGGCTCTGGTTCTCCCTCCTGTTTGTTTTTATCCTTCTCTTAGCACACTCGATTTGGGTCCATCCCTGAACTCAGGCAAACATGCCCAGGTACCAGTTCCAGCCTGAACTCCCACCTTCATTCCCAAAAGGGGGAGCTCCATCTGTCATGGACTGTCCACTTAGCAGGCAGGATCGGTGCTCGTGCTTGGAGTGGCTGCACTTTTCAGCAGTCCCAGAATAGGCTGTATGTTTATTTTCTTTGCTTGTTGGGGGGCATGGGAGGGAAAGGGGCTACACTGGGTTTAGTAGGTTTTGCTTCTTTACTGGTGAGATGTTGCTCTGCCTGTCAGAGCAGAATCTGCTGCTACAGAGCACAAGACCTTTGGAGCTGGCACTGGAGACACTCTCACATGAGGGATAGAGACCATGAATGTGGATGTAAAGCACATCCCTGTGGCTGCTCCATCCTCTCTAGAGTGCAGCTGGGCACTTTTTCACTGCTGTTCCTCCTGGAGGGTGCCACAGAGCCATAGCCTTGCACTGAGGGATGTGACAGTCTCCCACCTCACGCTCCAGCAGTGTCACGGGTCCATCGGTGTCTCATTGGTGCCAAGCACAGGTTAGCTCTGCATGAGCCCCTTCCGTGCCTTTGCTGGCTGGTCAGCAGGGCAGGAGAAGGCAGTTGAGAACAAAACAGAGCCTACATCTCTAATTAAATGTGTCCTTGTTCGTGGAAATTGTTTCTGCAGAAAAGATAGCAGAGTATGAAAAATTTCTTTGATTTCAGGCATCCTGTGCTAAAATTTAATAAGTTTTATAAGACAGTTATTTTTGTACACTGGACGTAAGTGTATTGTTAAAAGCTTTGTAAGAATAAATGCTTCATCAAAGGAACAATGCAAATAAAACTTCAATAGGGGATATAAAAAAATGCAGGTCTCTTCTATATTTTCTTGCATTTCCAAGCATAATTAAAAACAGCATTGTCTTCTCTTTCCTGAACTGAAATTACATCACTTCTAGCAAGAAATTTTCTGGTTTTGTAAAGGAAGTAGTCTATACTCTACTGATTCATGACCTACTCTACACCGTGCCACTCCTTTGGCTAGGCAACTCATGGTAAGTATCAGCACGACTGCGTGTCCTCTCGTAGTTCTTACTAAGGAACGGGCCTTCGACTGCGCTCTTAGAGAGAAGGGTGTTGTGAGGGACCGTGTCCAAGGCCTTGCAGAAGTCCAGACAGATGACCTCTGTGGCTCTTCCCTTGTCCTCTGATGTAGTCACTCCACTGTAGAAAGTCACTAGGTTGGTCAGACAGGACTTGCCCCTGGTAAAGCCTTGCTGACTCTCCTGAATCACCTCCCTGTCCTCCATGTGCCTTAGTATAGCATCCAGGAGGATCTGCTCCAGGGTCTTCCCAGGGACAGAGGAGAGGCTGACAGGTCGGTAGTTCCCAGGGTCCTCCCCTCTGCCCTTTTTAAAAATGGGTTCAATGTTTCCCTTCTTGCAGTCACCGGGGACTTCACCTGACTGCCAGGACTTGTCAAATGTCATGGAGAGTGGCTTGGCAGTTACCTCAGCCAATTCCCTGAGGACTCTGGCGTCTATCTCGTCAGGTGCACCAAGTTATATACGTTCACTTTCCTCAGGTGGTTTTGAACCTTATCTTCCCTTACAGTGGGAGGAGCTTTGTCCTCCTGGTCCCCATCTTGTGGTCCCTCAACTCGGGAGGCGTAAGGAAAAATGTTGCCAGTGAAGAGTGAGGCAAAAAAGCTGTTGAGAACCTCATCCTTCCCCTCGTCTGTTTTTACTAGTTTGCCATTCATACTCATTGGTGGGATGTTTTCTTTAAGCTTCCTTTCCTGTCTGACCTACCTGTAGAAGCCTTTCCA
>NW_008611587.1:14693-14962 GCF_000691845.1 Merops nubicus | reverse complement strand
CCCTTTCCTCTCCCCAAGACCCCTGCCCCTGCTGCCACTGCCTGTGCAGTTCCTTCTTGCCTTTTGGTTTAGCCAGCAGGTTGTAGGAGACTAAACCATGAAGTGTCTGTCTCAAAGACAGCCTTGGACGGAGGGCTGCCTGTGGAGGAGCATCAGCCATGCAGAACCTGGCCAGGGCCTGCCCGGGCTGCGACCTGCGTTGTCAGGAACTCGGCTGAGGAGCCGGGCACGTGCTCAAGTCAGGGGCCATCCCAAAAGCCCAGGGCGCA
>NW_008611587.1:12450-14663 GCF_000691845.1 Merops nubicus | reverse complement strand
GGTGGAGGGTGAGCATCCACATGGGACAGGCCCAGTGCCCAGGGTACAGGAGCCCTCCCCTCACAGTGGCACTTCAGGTGCGTGACACTGGCGTGGCACACGCGTGCACCTGAAGAGCCTGCGCCAACCCGGAGATGACCCAGGACGCCAGGACCCGGCCCAGACCCTGTTTAAACCGGCACAGACACTGCCCGGGGCTCCTCTTGTTCTCTCCTTTTTTTGCCTGCTTGCCACTGGCCTGCCTGCTTGCTGCCTCGCTCCTGCTGCTTCACCCACCACCGAAGCTGGGACGGCCCCAGACCAACGGCACGCTGCAGATCTATGGTGGGAACTGCTCTGGCAATTCTCTACTGACCACTTGCTTGATTTCTGCTTTTTATTTTCACTCTGTCCTATTGCTACTATTTTCTACTATTTTTCTCTACTTATAATAAAAGCTGTGTTTGGTATATGGCATTTGACCTCATTTGCATCTTGATCTCACTCTCCGGAATTGTTTCAAAAGCTCTCCCAATATTGGATCAGGACACAGGTCTCAACTCAGCCATGCTGCTTTCTTCCCTTACTTGCTTTAGTTTTTGCACCTGGGGATCACGAGCTCTTGTGCTCTATGGAAAGCCTCCTTAAATATCTGCCAGCTCTTACTGGCAGCAATTGACTTGCAGCAATCGTGCCTTCAGAAGTTGTTCCCCAGGCCAGGGTTGTGCTCAACTGTCTGAAAATTGATGCCTTACATCTCACAATCAATGTACTCTACTCCAGCTTAAAACTTCCCTCAGCTGGTGCTGGAGACTTCTTGCACCTGAGAGCAACAAGGTGCACCAAGACAAGGATTTGTCTCTTGCCAGCCAGCAGGACTGGAGCAGGACCTTCGTCTGCAGATGTGTTGCCAGCCCTGAAGGTGGAGACCCATGGTGTACACCAAATCAGAACACCCAGATCATTAAGCTCTACAGCAAGCAGTCAGGAGGTCATCTCCACTTACCTGCTGAGCAGCACAACTGTCTGGTCTGTGTGACCATGCAGTGGGCTTCACTCTGGGGTTTCTTTCTTGGGCTGCAGGTTGTGCCCAGCACCAGCAGGCTGCCAGTGGTAACCAGTCTCCCAGCACTACCAGCAGGACTTCCATCTGGCAGCTGGTGAATTTTGTAGAACTTAGTGTAAAAATAATACAGCTGAAGATGTTTTTGCAATAGATGAGAACTATTAGGAAAACTGCAAAAAGGGCCATGTATTTTCTGCCTACACAAACACCACCACATGAGATACTGATTAAAGGAAAGTGCTGCATTAAAATCCTGTTCTGGACCAGGTCACTTGCAGACCGAGTTACTTTCATCAAGCTCCATTTTATCCTAGTAAGCCAAAATATACTTCAGCCTGTCATTCCTCCCACTTGCTTTATTCCCCCTCCTTTAAAGAACTGTCAGTTTTTTACTCCAGAGATTCCTGGAACTGAAAAACATGCTTATCCCAGGGGAGGACAGTGTCTCGAGGTCACAGTTGATGTGCACTGGTGAAGCAGCATGAGGAAACCTACACTGCGTGAATAAATAAAGGGCCATAGCTCAGCCCAGGCTCTGTGGAGGAGACAAGATGGATGGATCAAGAGGTCAGAGTCTTGTCTGATAATGGGGGCAGTTGTCCCAGGAGTGAATAGGGGAGAAGAGAGTATTTGGTCTATCATTTGTTGCAGCCACTACACAGCAAGGTTGAGGAAGGAAGGAGTACTGTGATTTGAGGTGTACATCTCCGCAGCACACCAGCAGGCACTGCAAAGGAATTAAACATGTCTTTGCAGCACAGTGGAGAGCTCCTCCTTGAAGTTTTCATTTCCCTAAAGTCTGCCTAAAAATATCAACATCTCTCTCTCAAGGCTTGAGCTATTGTAGAATCTGCTGTGGAGGTCATTTAACCAAGCGTGTCTGAGCCACATGGCCACGCTGTACCACACTACTGGGAGCAGTGACCAGCATTTCAGACACCCAGAGCCATGTCAGGCAGATGCAGATTCCTGGGCACCACGTCTGAGTCCCATCCTGGAGCCCTCACTCACAGCTCCAGAGGAAGGGTCTGAAACAGAAGAGTGACCTGCCACTGCGTCGCAAATGCCGTGTGGGTCTCCAGCCAGATCACCAGTGATCCTGCCCCTCTGCCAGCTCTGTGAGACCCCCCTGCAGTGCTGGGGCAGCTCTGGAGTCCTCAGCACAGCA
>NW_008611587.1:5719-12384 GCF_000691845.1 Merops nubicus | reverse complement strand
GGAGGGGAGCCCAGCGTGATAGAGTTGGGCTGGGTCAGCTGAGAGGATAAGGCTCCAGCTGGGGAGACCTGCTGGGGGCTGCCAGGGGCCTGCCAGAACGATGGGGAGGGACTTTCTGGGGCAGGGCCTGTTGGCACAGGACAAGGGATGATGGTTTTAAACTAAAAGAAGGAGATTTAGATTAGATAGAAGGAATAAATGTTTGACTGTGAGGGTGGTGAGACCCTGTCCCAGGCTGCCCAGATTGGTGCCCTATCCGTGGCACCATTCCAGGTGAGGTTGGTCGGGGCTCCGAGCAACCCGCTCCAGTTGCAGATGTCCCTGTCCCTGCAGGGGGTTGGACTAGGTGACCTTGAAAGGTCCCCTCCAACACAAACCAGTCCTAGGATTTTATGACCAGGGAAGCCTCAGGCCGGCAGGGAGAAAAGTCAGGGCTTACCCTACCAGACAACCCTGCTACCAAGGTAAGGTGGTTCCATGCTGGTCTGTCTCGGGTGTACTAGCTGCTCCAGGCTTGCATCATTGTCAGGCACCACCCAGTGTCTTGAACACCACAGCCCTCCAAGGCTGGCACCCAGTTTGTGCAAAAGATTTTTGCACAGTTTGTGAAGATGTTTGCCCCGGGGAGTGCCTGCAGCACAACATTGGTCCCTGAGCACCTGCGGCATCAGGGCACCACAGCACGGAGCTGTGTCCCAGTCCTGCCCAGGCTGAAGCTGCAGTGGGAGCAGGTGGAGTGGAGTGTCCTCATACTGAGGACATATGGACTGTGGAGTGAGGAGGAAGCGATTGTCACCTCCTTTTGTGGTGTGGAGCCAAACCCTTGACAGGTATGCCTAAGACCTGCTGCACAGCCAGGAGCTGAGCACAAAAGCGTGACCCCCATCACCTGTAAAGCCATCCTCTTGTCCTCTCAGGACAGGAGCTGCAGCTACACCACTGGCTTGGCAGGGTTGGCAGAGCATGTGGAACTTTCAGCCCTTGATCTTTGGCAAGAAGTAGTTTCCTGCTGTGAGTCATTTGCAGAGCATGACTGGGATTTGATTTGCTGTGTTTTGCAGAGGAGGTCCCCAGCTTTGGCCTTCTTCCTTAACTGCACCTCAGAGGTCTTTTTGATTTCCTAGCAAGTCCTGACCAGACCCAGCCCTGACAAGTTAGTCTTGTCCATGGCAACCTTGCAGACCCAAAAGCCTTGGGATGGTGTCACTCTTACCAACAGATCTTGTTCCACCCACATATCGCTCAGTGTCTATTCCAAGAGTGGCAAGTTTTTGCTCTGTGAGCAAACCAGTGGAAAAGCCAATCTGAGCTTCAGTTTGCCTGAATCTGTGTACAGGGACACCTCAACACACCAGGCTGTCAAAGGCCAGATCAGCAGGGAAGGAATGTCTCACACTTGCTCTGTTCCACAAGCACCTTTTGGACAAGACTGCGTCTTTTGCCAGCAAGTCACCCACCACCTCCCCCCCAGGGACTGGCGCCTTGAGTCCCGCCGTTCCCCCCGCACTGCCAGGGCACCACTACAGCATGTCCCTCGGCACCACAGCTACACATCTTTCTTGTGCTGAGGGCTCCAGAGAGGAGTGGTATGATCTGCACACAACATCTGCTTTAGGTCTTGCTTCCTGACTTTAACTCAGGCAGTTCTGCTAATACATTTTAAAAGTTAAAAAAAGCTCAGAATGTGTGAGTGCGTGTATTTTTAAAAATACACTATTTTATAGCTTGATGTTGACTTTGTTCTTTTGTTGAAAATAAATCATCAATGGAAAAACTGTAAGACAAAATGAAAAACCACAGTGCATAGAAAATCCACCAGGAGTTCAATAGAAACCTCTTAACATACAAGCAAAGATGAGGAGGAGGAGGAGGAGGAGGAGGAGGATAAAGCTTTGCTTGGTCTGCTTCAGCATGTGCTGAATTTCTCAAACAGAGGCATTCTTAGAGCTTATGTTCTGCCTAAGCCCTAAAGAACAGGATAAAATGAATTTTTGCAGGACCTACTGATAAGGAAGTCACAGTGCTGGAGACGGGCTGTCATGGTGATGTTGGTCCTCCTGCTCCAGCATTGCTTTAGGAGCACATCCCCTGACGTTCTGGCAGCAGCAAATCCACAGAGGCCTCATCCATGGGGGTAGTTTCCCTCATGCTTCGTTAGCCTGATGTATTTTTTGCCTTGTTTAATAACTCTTGCAGAGCAAAAGATTCCTTCCTGGAGCACACCTGAGAAGACTTGCATCCTGGTTTCACCTGGGATAGAGCCAGTTTTCCTTCTAGTAGGTAGAACAGCACCATGTTCTGAATTTGGTATGAGACAAATGCTGATAACATAGTGACTTTTTTTGTTGTTGCTAGTAAATTAAGGATTTTCCAACTTGATACATTTTGCAAGTGTGTTGGAAGCTGGGAAGGAGCATGGCCAGGACAGCTGACACCAGCTAGCGAATTAGAATTAAAATGTCATGCTCGGTGTATAGACGAGGGGCCCAAGAAGCTGGGGCTCTTCCAGGATTGTGGTTTGGGGATTTTGTCCTTCAGGATCACTAGCTAGGAATGTGCTGGGCATTGGTCAGGGGGTGTAGAGAAATTTCCTTGCGCAGCACTCGTAGTATGTTCTATTACTACTACTATTATTATAATCATCGTTATTGTGAATTTATTTCAATTACTAAATTGTTTTTATCTCAACCTATGGGCCTCCTTACCTTTATCTCTCCAGTTCTCTCCCACATGCCCCCAAGAGCTGCGTGGTGTTTGGCTGCTGGCTGCGTTCAAAACACGACACAGGACACTGAGGAAGGGGACAGGGTTTAGTCCAGACCTAGCAGTTCAACTCACTGCTCATATTCCAAACTGATGAGCACACTGTAAGCTGAATTGAACCCCCATTCCACCAGGAGAAGTCTTTAAATGGCTCAGGATCGTGCCTTTTGCACCCTCACTAGTGAGCAGCTGGTTGGGGCCTTTGCGAGAGTACCTGCCAGGAGTGAGGAAGAAGAAAACTATTCGCACAGAAAGCAAAGCCTAGGTCCTACGAGGAGCAGCTGAGGGAGCTGGGGGTGCTGAGCCTGGAGCAAAGGAGGCTCAGGGGAGACCTTCTGGCTCTGCACAGCTCCTGACAGGAGCCTGGAGCCAGGGGGGGTCGGGCTCTGCTCCCAAGGGACAAGGGACAGGACAAGAGGAAACGGCCTCAAGTTGCCCCAGGGGAGGTTTCAGTTGTCCCTGAGGAACAATTTCTTGCCCTGGCGGGTTGCCCAGGGCTGTGCCAGGCTGCCCAGGGCAATGGTGGAGTCCCCACCCCTGGAGGGGTTCCCAAGCCGTGGAGATGTGGGGTGAGGGACACGGGGCAGTGGGGACCTGGCACTGCTGGGGAACAGCGGGACTCCATGATCTTAAAGGTCTTTTCTAAGCAGAACGAATCTATGATTCTGTGACTGTCTTCACTGTGTCTGTTGGTGCCGATGCAGACTCAGACAGATACAACTGTCAGTGGCACTGCCTGGCACGGCAGCCAGTTATTGCACTTTTTCCACCTGTCAGTGGCCCGGCGTGCCACGGCAGCCAGTAATTGCACTTTTTTGCATTGCAAAATGATTATTAGCGTCTCAGTTCATTATCAAAGTAAATTTAATTTTTCAATGTAAAGGAGCCAGTTGTATTTATAAAGGGAACACTGTTGATATAGCCAGAAAAAATTAATTCATGACAAATGTAAGGAAAATTAATAGTCTTTAACCAGGACAATATTTGACTCTGTCTAATTGTGCTTTGCCAGGTAAAGTACAATATCTTTGAAAAGTCCTGACAGAGATTGTTGCAGAAGTGTTTCACACTTCTTCTGATGAAAGTGCATTTAAACATGGGGGCGGGGGTTAATTAACCTTGTACCAGTCTAGTCAAATCATCTAAAAACTGTTTTTGTCTTGTCTAATCGAAACCCATTCAGGCAGAAAAAAGAAAAGGGAGAGGAGAAAACACCGAAGGCAGGATGGCAACAGAGACCCCCTGGGCGGTGGGTGTGGGTCCTCTCTGGCCAGAGAGCTGCCTGGACTTGCAGACACCAGCCAGATTCAGCTGATGCCACAGCTGAGGCAGCACCCACAGGCACTTTCCTCTGCCAGCCCTCCCAGTGCGGGGAGGATGCTTGTCCATAGGAAGCAAGACAGGGAATGGGATTGAGGATCTGACAAGGTGGGTGACTGCATTTCCCTTTGAAGGGGAAGCCAAAGAACCAGGCTTTGCTCCTGGGTCTGCTCACCACAGAGGGCTTGTCCCCACTGGTGCAAATGGCTTTGGACAACTGGAGTCCCTGTGGCCACGCTGGTTTTTCGCATGGTAGACAGGCAGCGAGAGCACCATGGTGTCATAGCAAAAGTCCAAAAAACCCTCAGCATACATGTGGCCATGTTCACTCAAGGCAGGAAAAGTCCCCCAGTGATCTCCACAGACAGGGTGTTCCCTAGTAGATCCCCTGCCTCAGGCTGACTGTGGCCCATGGACCCTGCAAACAAGGGTGGCCTTCCAAAAGTGGAAAGTTTAGCAGATGTTGAGAAGCTTGGGGTGGGGGAAGTCTCACAGAGACATGTAGGGAGCTCTGGTTCTCCTTAGAAATTTACCAGTGAGAACATGCTGATGCAGGAGACTTTTTGAATTATGTGTTGCTTGTGCTTTCAGCAGAAGAGGCAAAAGCCCAGCTGAGGCTGAGATGTCCCCTTGGGTCAGAGCAGAAGAAGGTCTGTTTCTGCCTGGTTCTCCAAAGGTTTCCATGTCCTGGTTGTGTCCCAGCCCCTCTATGGCATCAGCTGTCTCCATCTCCTGGATGCAACTGCACCTGTCCTGATTGACAGGATTTCAAAGACATTTAGATGTGGTGCTGAGGAACATGGGTTAGTGGTGATCCAGTAGGGCTGGTTTAACTGTTGGACTTGACAATCCTAGAAGTCTCTTCCAACTTAAATGATTCCATGACTCTATGATCCTACCCTTCGTGTGAAGAAATTCCAGGTGCAGACTACCCAGGCAGGATAGGGTATGGGCTCGTTACACCTTCCCCACTACACTTCAGCAGAGGTCTCTCAAGAAGCTGGTTCCAGTGCCAATGCTCCTAGTGCCTTCACAAGGGCTGTGTAGGTACCATGGCCTTCTCCAGCACTCTTTCACCAAATGACGTGTCAGACTCCTGCAGTGCCCCATGGGCTGATGGTGCTGTGCAACCCTCAGCAAGCCCCAGCCAAAGATGAATTTTCTTTTGTTTGCACCCATGTTGTCTGCTGTCTGCAGCCAATGCTGGAAATGGTCAGCACAGTGGTGGCTGCCTGGTGATGGCCTGATGCTTCCTGCTCTTGGGGGAGATTCGAAGCTTCTCCAAGCTTTGGAAAGGCAGCTGGAGGGTCCCAGTGCATGAGAGCACCACATGGACAGGATGGACCCCCTGTCTTTTCCATCCAGAGTGTGGGTGTTGCAGTGGGAACATCTGCCCCACCATCATGTCCTCCCCCGGCCCTGTGGACAGTCCCAGCCTCTCACCCTGCTGCTGTGCTCAGCTCTCCTCAGGACAGCTTGGAAACGTGCCACCTCCTCAACTCAGCCTGCCAACTTGAAGCCAATTTGCATTGGATAATTGTTTTCAATTAAGTGATAACAATCCTGTTCTGAACAGAAATAATCTTGTCCAAAGGCCAAACAGTTTATCCTGTCTCGGAGATGAGGCTACAGCTTTGTGCCGGCTCACATCAGTGTCAGTGCGTTATCAGCTCGGCTCTGCTGAGGGGTACGGCTGCTGGCCAGGGAGGGCTGCACAGTCCCACGTGCTGGCAAACTCAGACCTCTTAGAGCAGCCCACACAGCCACTGCTGCACCTCCAGGTCCTCACTGCAACCTTTCTTCTGCACAGGTTCACCAGCATGCCTGCTTCCTGCTCCCCCAACAAGCTCAGGGATTTTGCAGCCCTGGTGGTTTTATTCTGGTCCCCAGGTGCGAGAAGAGCTACTTTTCACCTTCAGGTCCCACCTGCCTGCTGGCTGTCCTCATTCTGCAGCACCACATGGAGTGGGCACGTGCTCTGCATACCAAAGTACATCCAGAACAAAGGTACGCACAGAAATGGCCCCAATTCCCCCAGCTGGCCACCCTGATGGAATGTCCTTCTTTACAACGTTGGCACATTTTTGCTCAGCATCCTCCCTGCTAAGGACATCTGGTCCCTGCAGAAGCTATGCAGGTGCCCTTGTGAACCTTGGTGTTGGTTATGTGCGAATGTCCGTGAGCCACCGACGGTCCCTCGTGCACAGCGGGGGTGAGTATGTGTTGGTGACAATTCCACAAGGAGGTTTGCTTCTTGGCTGACCGTCTTTAGCTTGGCAGCCATGAGAAAAGACAATGGTCATACTTCATGGTCTTAAGGGTCTTTTCCAGTCTAAATGATTCTGTGAGTGGGATTGCTGCCACCAAAGTACGGAGTCAGCCAGGCCCTGTGTTCCCTCTGTGGGGCAAGAACCCACCCTGGCCAAGCTAGCTGCCAGTTTGACAGAAGGGACTTCGGTGATGAAAGTTGGAAGCTCTGGCCATGTCCAGCATAGGAGGGGGGAAGACTGAAGTGGTCACCATCCGCGGCTGCTCCGGCAGATGCCCACCACGTCTGCACCAGGTAAGTGGGGTCCGTGCTG
>NW_008611587.1:2377-5642 GCF_000691845.1 Merops nubicus | reverse complement strand
GTGGCTGCCAGTAGCTTCCTCTGCCTCGTGCCTCTGTGCTCAGCACCAGAGCCAGGGCAGCGGCCGTGGCCACAGGGAGGGCTGGCTGTGGTGCTCAGTACTTGTGCATGCACAGATTTCAGATTTCAAGGATGGAAGTTGGGGTGTTTTGTTGTTTTTTTGTTAATCCACCAAAGCCCAGTCAATTGGGAAGATTGGACTCCGGAGCTCCTGCAAGTAAAAAATGGCAAATCCAATATCTTTTTAGTGGTGTTTTTTATATTCAAATTAGACATAATCTCCATGAATAAAATTACTGTTCCCAAAGGGATCATGCCCAATTTAAATGTATAAAATGTCATTAAAAGGGCACTGCCTTGCTATTAAAATTTAACTCCAGCAAACCCCCAATGTCATTTGTATTATAGTTTTACAATTAAGCCAGAGATGTTGGAAATAATAGTTTTGATGTACAATCTGGTACCATACAGTAGGAGTGCATTGTTCCTAAGGCTGCAGCCAGACCCATCGCTGGAAACACAGCCAGGCTGGAAAGGTGATGGTGCCGGGGCCGGCCACAGCTCCCAGGGAGGGGGCACAGCCACAGCGCTGCCCAGGGGCGTATGGTGAGGAACAGGTCTGGTGCCACACTGTGCCCTCAGCTCCTGCATACGACTTGGTCCCACCCAAGGCCAACAACCCTGCACAGCAAGGACATAGCCAGTGCAAGATGATGACCCACTGGAAGGTCCCTGTCTGCAGGGCTGGGACCCCCTCCCATCTGGGGCAACAAAAGCTGGCTTGAGATCACACCAGCCAAAGGATGTGCTTCACCTTCCTTGCAGTCTTACTGTCTCAAACAGGGTGGAAAGCAGCATCAGCAGGACATAGCTGTGGAGCAGGGGCTGCTGGATTTGTGCATCCTCCCTTGAATGGAGGGAGGTGCTGCCAAGGAGGAGGCAATGACAGCGGCAGCAATCTGAGGTCCAGGACTGCCCAAGAGGAACAGGACCACAAGTGTCACTGCACACATGAGTGTGTGGTGCCACTGAAAAAGTCCTGCACTACCCAGCTCTGCCCATCAATGCTGTGGAGATGGGTCAGTGCAGCATCTGCAGAAGATGGGGTGCACATGCTGGATGCCTGTCTGTGCTGTGGAGATTGCTCACTGCAGCCACAGTGGCCTAAGGCAGGGGCAAGGCATGGCCAGTGCAGGCAGTGTCTTGGCTTTGCTCCTGGCTTTGCCCTTGCTCTGCTGCACTGGTGCTGTGCACCGTGGTCTGGCTGCAGGCAGCTGTGTGGGGACTCCAAAGGCAGAACCAGGTGGTGTTGGGAGGTGACAGCAACCATGGGGAGCCAAGAATCATCATAGAATCACAGAATGGTTTGGGTTGGAAGGGACCTTTCAAGGTTACCTAGTCCCATCCTTCTGCAGTGAACAGGAATAGCTTCAACCAGAGCTAGTTTCCAGGAGCCTGTCCAACCTCATCTTGAATGGAATGGCCTGTCCTGTGCCAAACAGTGGTGGTCCTGCTCCCCTTCCCCAGGCAGGCTTCAGTTTTTATTGAACACCGATGAACATCTCCAAGGCAGCTACTGACTCAGCACACCAGCTGACTGTGGCCACCTAAAGGGTGTGTGACCAATGTTTCCTAGAAAACCTGATGACACAAGGTGCCCAGCTGAGGTTAGCAATATAGTTTGATAGCAAATGCAGCAGTGGTTTAACAAGACTCAATGGCAAGATGCACCTGATTATTTACTGCATGGAAGAAACATACAGATGAAAATCAAATTAGAATCAATTTAGAATTACTTTCACAGAAACTGGACATGGAAAAGGCCGGGGAGATGCTCCCATTGAGTCATGAGGTTCAGAGTGGACTTCCTTGCTTTCTAAACTTCTGATGGAGATTAGAGGTGGCTGGCTCAAATACTATCCCAGATTTGATCAACAGTTTTTGTCTAAAGAAAGAGATAGAAAGGGTAAAGAGAATTTCCAGTTGAGTCAGGAGCTTCAGAGAAGGCCCCTTTGCTTTCTAAACTTCTCAGAGAGGATTCAAGATGTGGCTGGATCCAGTCCTAGCCCCAGACTTGGTCAGTGGTTTATGTCTAAAGGATTATGTGTGCACAATCAATCTTTTGTATCACTTAGCTAAGATATCAAAGTATAGCAGCTGTTAATCACTTACTGAGAATCTGTTGCAGCAAGGCCTCTCTCAGCCTTGAGGAGGGACCTTGAGAGGTGTCCCTGCTCCAGAGGAGATCCTGGGTGCAGCCCACTGCCATGCAGGAGAGCTTGATGGGCCCTGGGGTGTCCACTAGTGATGGAGCAAGATTGTTGATTAATAGTCACGTGTACATACTGACTTCAGAAGTTAGTTTCTTCTAGATTTGGCTTGAGTTGGATACTGGCCAGCACCGTCATTTGGTGGGCACATGGCTCAAACCAGCCCTGGGATTTCATGTTGTTCTCTGTTGCTCCTAAATTCACACAACCAGACAAATCCGCCAACCACTTGAGTAGGGAACTACAGGAAACACAGGCCAGGTAGGGGCAGGGGCAAGACACGGCCACAGCACCACACCTCCAGGCACCACGTCCCTGCGCCGTGCAAACCCCAGGGCCACGGCAGCACACACAGCCGGCTGTGTCCCCTGACCCCAGCAGACCTGGCATTGTTCACCTCCCAGAGTCAACCTGAGACTACACACACAAACAGCTACTCTCTCAAAAGGGACTGCTCAGGAAGTGTCTTTGTTGACTACCAGATAATTACTATGCATTAAAGGGTATAACGCATATTTAAATTTGCATTTAACTGTCAGAGTAAGCAGGTGAGTGAATACGCATGTTATAAAAAAATTACATATTTAACTAATGTGTAATTAACGGGGCAAAACACAGAAAACTATTTATTACTTCTGGGAACAGAACACCTTCCAAAGCATTACAATTACTGAAGTAATATTGTGAAAACAAAGATCATATTCAGTCTTCCTCACTCGCTCTTCTTTTTCCCCGAAGGGCAGAAACACTGTTAAAATCCAGCAATGTTATCCTTAGGAGAGAATGGTTAAGCAAAAAGGAGCATGTGGACCCCTGGGAAGGTTGTGACTAAACAAACAGCTGCAACAGGAGGAAAGCAAATACCCCAGCATGGACTTTGCACAAACCAGCCCAGCTCTGGGCTCTGCTCCAGCAAAGCAGAGCTGCAGCCCCTGGGAAGTGTCATGGGCAGCAGCACAGGGACCAGCACCACAAGGCCTCTGCCAGCACCACGCT
>NW_008611587.1:0-2332 GCF_000691845.1 Merops nubicus | reverse complement strand
GGCTGCCAGCCAGCCCTGGGCGGCGAGAGGTTCCAGCTATGCGCCCTTGGCAGCACTGGCGTCACCATAGCATCCTCTGCCAGCCTCTGCCCTTGTCATCTGTCTGGCTGCTGCCTGAATTACTGCTGGGGCTCATAAAGCACATGCAAACAGCCTGCAAAATAGGAAGCATTCATCTGAGACGTGCAGCCCTGACGCCCTGCTCGCGCCGCAGACGGATCACTTAGCCTTGTCATTGTGTTTATGAGGGTGAGAGAGTTTTTCACTGCCGCGATATTTTCCCATTAGCCATTACAAGGGGATGCTGCTGGAGGGAATAAGGAAAAGGCTTCTCCTATGCATGACTGAGCTGCAAAGGCCAAATCAAAGGGACAGGTTGTGCCCTGGGTAATTCTTACCTTGATTTCCATGTTGAAACATGATAAGTCATGTAATAAAAAACTCATTTCCTTCCTGCACCCTCATGTCCTCACTACCAGAACCCTGCCTGAGCCCAGCCCCACAGCCAAGAACACCACTGAAATTTCAGTGGTGTGCTCGCCCTCCCTGGGCCAGCACTGGTTCTGTGCCACAGCAGCAGATCTCAAGGAGCTGGGGTATCACTCCAGGACTACCAACGTGCCACTGCAGTCATAGCAAGCTGCAGATGAACAGCAAAGACTTGATGCAGGGGAAGATCAAGATTCAGGGACCACCCTGCAGACCACCACAGGAAACCACAGAAAGCTGTGCCATCAGCAGCCACTGCTGCAACAGGTGCTGCCCTTCATTTTACCAAGTTGCTGAGGGGATGAAGGGGATGAAGCATCTCTGACAAGGAAAGGCTGAGAGCCCTGGGACTGTTTTATGTGGAGAAGAGAAGACTCAGAGGGCACCTGATCAATGCTGATAAATAGCTAAAGGGCAAGGGTCAAAAGGATGGGGCCAGACTTTTGTCAGTGAAAAAGTTAATACCTGGCTCAGGCTGCCCAGGGCAGTGGTGGAGTTCTCATCCCTGGAGGGGTTTCCAGGCCATGGAGATGTGGTGCTGAGGGACATGAGCAGTGGGGACCTGGCAGTGCTGGGGGAACAGTTGGACTCCATGATCTTGAAGGTCTTTTCCAACCAAAGCATGTCTACAATTCCATGATTCCCCCATGGGCCGCGTGACAAGCTGCACACAGCTGACCTCGGGGCCCTTATCACACCAGAGCCAGCCAAAAGCATCCCAGGGCACTCTGCTGCTTGTCTGCCCCTTGCTGCTTCTCCACTCCATGAGAGGACACATGGCCCTGGCAGTGGTGGCAACAGGCAGAGGCCCCCTGTGAGGACCAGTAACTGAAGCAGAGGCAGCAGCAACTAAGGAGCAAAGCCCATATCTCTACAGGCTTCTCCTCATGCACAGGGCTGCACTGAGCAGCTTGCTCCTGCCTGTGCCCGAAGACCAAGAACCTCCCCTGTGTGCTGGGTTCCCTGTTGCTTCGGCTGCACGCCCTCCCCAAACACCTTCTGCATATCCTGCCCCAGGGAGGGAGTTTTACCTTTACTGTCAGAAAGAAGCAGAAACTTAATGAAATATACGTTGGGTGCTTTTTTTGTTTTGTTTTGTTTTTTAAAGAAAGTTTCAAAATTTATGGTAAAGTCAAAATGCTTCTGAGTCATTTGGTGGATGACAACACACTAGGTCACGTTTTGCATTAAAATACATCCATCCAGAATGAAAATATTGGTAGATTTAGCATCCAGTGGTCTGGTGGGGATATGTCCCCATCCGGGCATTTACAACAATAGATTGCATCTAAAACAGCTTGAGTTTGGTCCTGACCACTAATTCTCTGCACAATCACATGAAAAAAAAGTCCCTTTTAATTCTTAAAAGGAAAACAGTTTAATCATTGTAAGAAACTATACCTTCAGGGTATTGTTTCAAAAATACAGGCAGAGATTAGAAAGGATTTGCGAGATTGTGTTTATTCCCAATTTAGGTGCTTTCCATAAATTAATTATAAAAGCAAGCCCACACCAGTCAGAAGTACACTGGGAAATTCTCAGAGTGTTAGTCATTTTCATGCACTAATATTCATGCCATCTGCCTGCCTTTTTTCTGTTTTCTCTAATGCTCCATTGTTAACTGTAGCCCGCTTTCTTCTGCTGCCTTTAGTCCCTCTCCCCCTCACCCTGCAGCAGGTATTTACCCAGAGCACAGTGTTATATTTTTATTGAAAGAGCATTAAAAGGAGGAAGCCTTGTTTTGGTAATTGGCACTGATGCATGGCAAACAGCGCCTCATCACGATGCAGGCATCAGCCGTCGCGCTGCTCCCGTGCAGAGGCTTCGCTCCCCCTCGCCTGCA
>NW_008611586.1:162995-163253 GCF_000691845.1 Merops nubicus | reverse complement strand
GACCCGGGCGCCGGAGAGGTTGGAACCGCGAAGGATGCGGCCATAACAGGTGACATTCCAATAACGACTATCCCCCCTGTTGAACCTCACTGTGATAGCGGTCAAGAGCCGGCAGCCGCCCCTGACCCTACCTCTGTTGATCCACCCTCAGAGCAGTCGATTGATCGTATTTGTTTGATGTTTGCTGACGTGACTTCACTGAAAAGCTTTGACTCTCTTACAGGCTGCGGAGATATTATTGCGGACCATGAGGAGGAT
>NW_008611586.1:159243-162967 GCF_000691845.1 Merops nubicus | reverse complement strand
GGCTGCGAGAGGAGCGCCCCCGGGGCCGGCAAGCCGGGTGCCTCCAAGAAGCACCCCACCATGGTGGCCTACCAGGGAGGAGGGGAGGAGATGGCCAGCCCAGACCAGGTGGATGACACCTGCCTGCAGGAGTTCTGGGATATGCTGTCGCAGACGGAGGAGACCCAGGCGGAAGGAGGAGGTGGTGGAGGAGGGACAAAGAAGCCCGAGGGGTTGAAGGAGAACCGGGGAACTGAGGCGGCCCAGAACAGGGTGGTGGTGAAACGCGGTGGCCTCCACCAGATCCCCATTCACCTCAACCACAAGGAGGAGCAGAAGGGCAGGGAGAAGGAGCAGCACGAAGCCGTCCCAAACAGTGATGAGGGCTACTGGGATTCCACCACCCCCGGTCCCGAGGAAGATGGTTCCGCGAGCATCCAGAAGGAGACCATTCCCAGGGACAGCTACAGCGGGGATGCTCTCTATGACCTCTACGCTGAGCCGGATGAGAACCCACCGGCGGGGCCTGCGGACGGAGAGGTCACCTGTGTGCCACGCTCCAAGCCCGTGTCTCCAGTAACAACCACGTGCTCACTGAAAACACCCTCAAGCACAGCGAAGGACTCCAAGATACCCATCAGCATTAAACACCTTTCATCACATCCTGCCAGCCATGGAGCAGACGCCAGTAACAGCCATCCTGTCGCACACCATCACCTGGCCAAAAGCGAGATGCACAGAACAAAAATCCCTGTCTCCAAAGTGCTGGTACGCCGGGTCAGTAACAGGGGCTTAGCAGGGACAACAGTGAAAGCTACCACATACCAGGACAGTGCCAAAAAGTAGCTGAATAAGAGGTGGAGGCAAAGACGGACAGCAGGGTCGGTGTGTGAAAGTCTGCGTAGAAGACCACAGATAATGCGTTAGTTCTGCATCACCTGAAGAAAGGCACCCAAAAGGCTTACTTCACTGTACTCCATGAGCCTGCACTTCTGAATCCCTTCTTACTAGACTGTCTGGCTGAATATAAAAGGTCAACTTCTTTTCAAGCACTTTTTTTTTTACATTTGTATCTTTTATCTGCAGCACTAAACACTGGGGAGGTTCATTTTTACATACCTTTTTGGAAGCAGGACTTGGATTATGAACCTAAATGAGCATCCTTCATCACACAAAGCTGGGCCATGAGTTCTTCAAGGGAACAGAGTTACAAAAGGAACGACACGAGAGGTTCTCCAATACATGTACCTTTTAATAATTTCTGGGAGAGGAGTGTGGAGGGTGGGTGCCTGGCTCCAAATATGGTGTTTGCTCTACAAGGTGTTGGAAACAATGCCAAGCAGAAAACAACCAACCTAACAGGTATTTTACCTGCTGTAGGAACGAAAGCACTGCTCAGCAGCAGACTTCATTGACTTGTGTGCAGTAGCTAACTAAGGAGTTAGGTGGACTTGTGTAACAGGAAAACATATTTTTGTCTGTCTGTCTGGTTGGTTTTGATCTGGTCTAATGTAAATGGGTAACAGAGACACCTGACGTAGGTTCAGATGTTTACATCAATACTTGTCCGATAACGCATACAATCAGGTTCAGGGAAACATTTTACTAACTGCCAATATATACACACTGTTCACATTTATACAATAACTTACTCGCCATATGTAAATACGTACATATTTTAGCAGATTTACTCAATGCTACAGATTTTTTTATAAAATAATAATAATAAAAAAAATCACCCATCTGTATTATCTAGAGTTTAAGCAAGAGTTAGTTTTTATAGGTAGATAATTTTACAGTTCTAAAAGGATAGAACTTTGTGTAAGTACCTTAAATTAGTGCAAAACTCCTGTTTTGTATGGGCTCATGCATCCCCAGATAAGTCAGTCTGAAGTGCTGATTTTATTCCAGTGGCGCATTCCATGGGTCAGAGCTGAGGTTCTGGCAGCATTGCCACTGCAAACCTCTATTTTCAGGGGTTTAGACAACAAAGGTGCTCTGGGCTTAAAGCTTACAGAGAAGGAACCCAGGAGAGAAACAAGTTTTTTAATTATTATTTTTAAAAATATATAAAATTAGTTTTTGACTATTTAAAGAAAGTTTGGGTTCTCATTGCTGTTTATTTTAATTCTTAATAATGTCAGAGTAATTTTACTTTAAGAGAGAAAAAGAAATATGGTAAGCTAGTGGTCTGATGAGCTTAGATCTTAGGAGAAATGTATTAATGGCCAGGACATTTTTTAATAGGGGCTGCTGTATGTGGGCATTTACAACATTTCAGAGAAATTTAATAGGGTTTTAATGTGCCTGAGGACATATTTTTATGATACACTGAAAAAGCTCCAAAACCCACTGAATTCTAAAAGTAAATGTTATGTATTTACAAAATATTTTGATATAAGTATTTAATCATCAGGCCACAGTTAATATAAAATATATGCTCCAGCGTATCTGAAAAATAATATACATTTTAAAAATACATGTCTATATTATGCAGAGAATCCTAAATTCACATCATTGAAGCTAATGGGTCTGATCTTACATAGCAGTTGGTTTTATTGTCTCTTAAACTGAAAAAAAAAAGGAAAATAAATATACAGAACTTAAGTTCGAAGGATATTAAGGTTATGGAAAAACGGTAAAAAGCCAGGAAATGCCGTAGTAAGAATTGTATATATGTATATGTGTGGTTCACTGGGATAATGACCTTGAAGTCACAAGGGTAAAATCGGCATCTAGTTCTGAAATTACCGCAGGATTAATACCAAACTTCAACGCTCCGGTGAATAGGGAGAAAATGTTAGTTTTCCTGATTAGTCCCTGCCTTCATGGTTTGAGCAAGAACCTTAATACCCTTCGAAGCAGCTGATTTTCTATGTGTTCTTTCTAGCATACACGTGTGTGGTTCCCCCCTGCCTGCTGACAGGGCCGTGCTGTACATATGCCTGTGTAGTCGGGACGCGGCTCCTCCCGGGCGGCGTGCCCGCGCCCTGGCCGAGGGGATGTGCTCTAGATCTGCCTCCAAGCACGCTGGTGGTGCTTCCCTCTGCCCGAGGAAGGGATTTGTGTTTGGCCTGACTCTGCTTGTGCGCTTTAGAGAGTTAAAGCTGAAACACCTTCAAAAGGGTGAATGTACGGAACGTGGCGTGTTACCCTGGTCCTCAGCCCTAAGCCTAACATTCCTTTTTTTCTGTTCTTTTGGTTTTGTTTGACTGTGAGGGACACATCTTTCCTTGCATGACATTTCTGCAGAAAAATCATAGTTCCCCATTTTGTTTTAAGGACAAATTGTGCAGAGAGATTATGTAGGGTACTGGAAGTTGAGAGGGAAGGGAGGACGTGGGGAGCTCGGGGTAGTACCGCAAAATCTGTAAGCTCTGAATACAGGTAGTAGGAGTGGTGCATCTTTAAAACCACTAGAAGACATCAGCTGCCATCTCTACAGGACTTGTGTGTGGCAAATTCTTCATCATATGAATTTTGTTTGCACTGTGGCATGTCTGTATTGAGAAACGGTTAGAGTGACACTAGACTAACTCCCTCTCACGTAGTGACTGACACCAATCATCATTAAAATGCTTTGGCTTCCTTTCATTTTTCCTTTGTTTTCTGCCCCATTTTCCCTCCATCGTCTGCATGCTGGCGGGCGGTGTGCTCCGCGGTGCTGAGCCCTGGTGCTGAGCGGTGGGTGCTGAGCGGGGAGCCCTGGGCCGGCAGCCGCGCCAAGGGCCACCTGCCCAAGCCG
>NW_008611586.1:155370-159212 GCF_000691845.1 Merops nubicus | reverse complement strand
CAGGGCCACCTGCCGAGGCCGGGTGCTCCCCGGTCGCCCGCTCGAGCTTTCAGTGGCATAGCCAGTGTAAGTCCCTCTTGCAGCTCTCTCGGGGGTTCGTTTGGCCGCTCGCTATGTACGTGTTTTAAGGACAATCATATCCTTAAAAGGAAGATGGGGAGGTAGCTTGTAGTAGGGTGTTGATACTTCGAGTCGTAGCGACGTACTGACGTTGATTCAGGGTAATGGTTGCGTGAGAGTAAAAGTACAATTTAATGCTCAAATTAACTTTGTATTTATAAATCTCGCTTTCTGGCTTTCAGCCATGTACCTTTTTTATTTCAAAAAGGTAATAGAAAATGTAATATTTACCAGCGCTTTCAATTTTCATAGAAATATATTTGTATAACTCCACACAATGCCTGAAACAATCATTGGAAGGAAGTTCAAAGGCTTTCTTTGGACCTGTATTTAATTCCTGAAAGATCCCTGTAAAATACTGTGAGATGCCTAAGAACAAAGAATTAATGGCTTACTGGATTTAAAGGCTGAGACAAAAAGAGGCAGTAGTCCTGAGGCATTCTGTGGTGGTTTGAATTCTTATTTGTGACACTGTTCAGGCATACGTTTTCCTTGGCTTTGGTAGGTATTGAGGTAGAAATGGTGTTCTGAGTCCCAAAGGTAACATTCCCAATGCTGTCATTATTTTGATTTTCTTAAGGAATACTTTTCTTTATTTGTTTTATTTGTTACTTTGTGGTCTGAATGATGCTTTGTAATTATCAGCTCATATGTCAGTCCTAAAGGATTTTAGAGATCAGGACTTGGCATTTAGTTGTATGTACTCTTTGCACTTTCAGGTCACTACTGGTAAATTTTGTATGTTCTTAGGGTATTTCTATATCTTGCATAGTGTTTTCTAGCTATCTACAGTGTTTCCAGTGGTATACATTCCTGTCCTATATATCAGCTCAAAAGATTTCCTTTCGGTAGCATGAAATGATGTTTTTGTGGACTTCTTTTGTCATGATAAGAGTTAAGTTTCCTGTATGGTATGTGTGGCCTGCACCAGACATAAAGGGTCTTATTTTCCCTGTAGTGCATATGCATTTTGATCTTGCCAGTAATAGGACTCAAACACACGTTGTAGATTTCAGAAGAAATTCCATGACTAGAATATGAAAAATCTACGTTCAGTCTTATTCCATCAATCACCAGCATTTTCTTCATCCACTGTGAATATCCTCACGATCATTCAGGGTTGTAGAGGACTGAATTATAAAAATTACATGCATAGATGTACACGAAGAAAACTAATTCACTGATTATTTTTTAATGAATCTTACTAAATTATTTATCTAAGCTAAGTGAATATTGCACCAAAGTCTTCAAAATGTCTGATACAGATGGCATTTCAGTAAGATGCTGTTAAGTGCAGATGAGCCAAATTATCAGGCTTTGCTTAGCAAAGCAAAACCTTGTTGTTTCTTAAATTTGTAGTAAATCAAAGGGAGCCATTGATTCTGCTAGGTGGCCACACTCAGAGATTTTTTTTTCCCCTGCTCTAATGGACTACTTTCAGAAAAGGCTTTTCAGCAAGATAATGGTATAAAAGAGACAGTTCACGGTAACAATAGCCACTTACAAGGCAGATGGTTATCTAACAGTCACGATGGGGGACTCTAAGCAAGGTGGCCTGAAAATGTATTTTTATAGTTATTGCTATGAAAGGCTGAGGATGCTCCAGAATGAGTTTTGGCAAAGCTTACACCTGAAAGCTTCTGCACCTTTTTTTTTTTTTTCCATTTTATTTTGACTTTTCCTGTTTTTTTTTTTTTTCTTTCTTCTTTTTGCTTTGTTTATGTTTTCAACAGGATGACATAACGCCACGTGTCCGAACAGAATTGCACAACAACTGACTCTTCTGAGGTTCAATGCTGAGAACACACTGTTAGTTGTGTCAGTGGCTTGGGACTCGTCCCCACTGAACATCCCTCTCTCCCGATGGGAGGGATGGGATGATGGGATTCCCTTGTCATGGGTCCATGTGCTGTTTACTGTGAGCAGAAGGTATCTGAATCTGTCTTGCTGTTTGTGTTCAAGGGACAGTTTGTTTTTAATTTGACTCACAGGAATTTTTTATCTCATCATTGGCTCTGTCTTTCTTGTGAGCATCTCAGCTAGAACAGCCAGCATTGATTTGGTATTTCCTGGGTCCATTTCATGTAGAGAGACATGGAAGAGCTTGGCATATGCAAAGGAATAAGAGCTATAATAACTTGAGCCACGTCCTGGGGACCTTTGTTCCTGCTAAAGCAGGTTGTTAAAGCCTTTCTTGCCTTAGAGGGCTTCTCCATCCGAAACAGTGGCCTGGGACTCGCTTTCTTTTTCTTCCTCTGTCTCTCATTCCCTCTCAGCCATACTGCAGTTGCTTGGGAAACCAAGATTTTTGATCTAGCCTTCCAACAACAGAAAAAAAAAGGAGCTGCTGCCAGTGTGTTCTTCAGCAGGTCTTTGCTTCTACTTCTTGGGCTTGAGAAAATTAATACACCTTCAGAACAAGTGGCAAAGATATGTAAAATGGAGATCTCTGCTGCGTGATCTCATACGTGTAGGTGAGGATGTCGAGTGATGTTTTGCATAGAGTTGGATATATCCCTCCACTTCCCTGTTGTGGACAATTTTGCAAATCTAGCAGGGAAGCATGCCCCTCTTGTAGGACAACCCAGAAGCTGTTATGGAGTCTGTGCCCAGATTATCTTTGGTAAAAACTGCATTTCTTTTTCCTTTCTGTACATACTTAAGTAAACAGAACCAAAGTTGTAGTGGAGAGAGGAAAAGGTTGTGTACTTTATAGGGCAAGGAGTTTCAGCTGCTAGGCTGAGAAGCTTGTAGCAATGGCTAGAAGAAGAAGATTGCTTTGCCTACTTTAACATCACATCCAAGCAGTGCTCTGTAATAGAAGCTAATGCAGCTGTGGCCAGAGTTAGAAAACTGGAGTTTGCTGACGTGACTGTCTCTTTCTAAGATCCAGTTCTGCTGTGGCAAGGCTTCCACTGCCTCCAGTAAGAACAGGCAGAGGTCCTTAATCTCTTCATCTTAAGGAAATAGGAAGTGTTTCTTAAATAAGTCTTCCTTTTTTTTAAAAGATGAACATTATTCAGGTGATTGTGCAGTCTTTTATATTACTGTAGTAGTATTTTCACTGATCTGAATGCAAAACATGTCTTGCCATGGTTTTTCCATTTTAACGAGCAGCCGCTCCTGCACATAGCTCCAGTGCTCAGCATGTTTGAATTACAGCTAACACAATCACTGCCTTCCTTAATTTAACTTGTGATGGCAAAACCAGGACTAGATCCTTTCCAGAGTGCTAAAACCCCTGCTTATTGTGTTGTTGTTCATGTTTTTTGATATGGTAACTAATGATGCCTCCCTTTAATTATTACACAGCCACATTTTTAAATCTGGTTTTGGGGAGAGCAGTATGTAGAGACTGAATGGTAAGATCTTTAACAGATTTTTATTATTTTGGGTGATGTTGCATCAAAACAGTTGCTGTTTCAGTATCAGGTTGTTTCCATGGGCTTTTTATGCAGATGCATTGGAAGCTTTGAACATAATGTGCTCGTAAAAGAAAATTGGCTACATCTGCTTTGAATTAAGCCTGGCCTTAAAATGTAAAAGCTACACATCTGGTCATGTTTCTTGGTTAATGGCAGCAAAGGGGAAGGTCTGCCCCAACTCACCTGCACCCTGTGGACTAGGGGAGCAGGACACTGGCACCAGGGGAATTTTGCTGTCTGACTCTGCCATGCGGTCTGGGCTGAGGGGTGCAGAGTGTCACTGTGGGAAGGTGTCTC
>NW_008611586.1:130387-155339 GCF_000691845.1 Merops nubicus | reverse complement strand
GCAGGAAAAGTCAGAGTGGTGGTGCTTTGTTGCTGTGGGAGGGTTGATAGGGTGGCTGGGAGATGGGATGAAAGCAAGGTCTGGACGTCTGGTCCTTATGGAAAAAGAGTTAAACATATGCCTGTAAAATCTGGCTCCTTTTTTTCTTGTGTTGCTGCTCAGATTGCTGTGTTGCACAGAGTCAGGAGCCAGACTACGTGAGTCTGGGTGTGCTGAACCCTGTGCTCCTGTTGGTGGGCTACAGTGTGACTGCCCTCATCAACACCGGAGCAGTGCCGAGCACCTTCATTTCTGAAGGCAGTTTCAGCACAGAGACTTCCACAAATCCCCTGTAGCCCAGCACAGACTTGTGGCATCTCACTGTTCTTCCATCCTTGTTTTGCCAGGGGGATGCAAAGACCTAAAAGCCTTTGGCAGAGTGGTGAGCACTGGCTGCACCTTTGCAGCCCAAGGGCAAGTGGGTAGTGTAAGACACACTGTGCAGCAGCACCACCAAATCCTATGTAGTGTGCAGGTGACTTTCTGCAGCACAACTTGATAAAAGCAATTTTATCCTGCGTTTCAAAAGAGCGAGCAAGGCTAAAGCTGTTGCCTTTGTGTAAAATGGAAATAAATTCCCTGCCATGGGACAGGTTGCAACAGCTCGCCAGTATTTCAGCCCACCAGTATTCCCCTTGAAATCAGTGGATCTGTTAGTGGTGTCAATTGCTATTGAGTGAAGATCCCATAGTTTGGTCCCATCTGAAAGTTCCTTGCTATGTTTGTCAGCAGAGTCTGTCTCAAAAAGGTATAGTGTTGAGGCTTATGGCCCTGCTGGAATGAGGGATAAGGCATGAATTGCTTGGTGGAAAACAGAGATTCACCGAGTCCAGAAAACATGGCATGGCTTCAGGCTTGTTACAGCCCAACTCTGCCTAGGTATCATGGTGAGCCTGAGGAGGACCTGGCAGGGACTGCTCCACACTGTATCTGACAGACCAATGCTCTCGGGGTTTCCTGTGTGCTAAAAGGGACCAGGAAGTGTCCTGTTAGAAGTCACTTAACCTGTTTCTGTAAGATGTGTTATAGCTGAAAGATCACTGCTAATTACAGTTTTCCCTGGTATTTTTTGTCAGCCACCTCTAGTAAGGTAGGATGTGACCTATTCAAGATAACGAGTGAGTGAAGCCAGAACTCCCTGCTCTTCGTATCTAAATGGTTTGCTAATAATCTGGTGAGTCTGTGTGCACCACGGTTTTCTTAGTGCTCACAACACTCCAGGAGGTGTTTTTATAACAGACTGTTAGACACACTCTGCTCCTTTCCACCTCTCCAAACTTTGATGAGTATGTGTCTCCTCAAATCACTGTACTCTTAACGTATTTGCAACCTAACTAATAGCAATAGATGTCTTTCTTCCCTTGCAGTTCACGAGGATATACTAATCAGTGTTTATTATATTTTTAATTCTGTAAATATTTATTTTGGTACTCCGTGTATTTATTGGCACTGATTCTGGTGTTTGCTTATGTGTCATGTAAATGTTGATGGTTTCAATAGTCTTGCTTCTAATGAATGTAAGGAACTCAGACTAACTGCACTTTTCTTCCATTCAAAAATCTCACAGCGAAAAATATTCCCACTGTCATATTATGTGTTATAATGAATACAGTTAATAAAATCAGTTGTCACTTTTCATTGATGAACGTGAAGGTTGCTTTTTGATGTTCAAGCTAGAGATAGAGCCAATCTATTCACTGGAAAATACTAGGCTTTCAAAAGCAAGACATGTGGGAATTATGTCCCCAAAATAGCATAAAAGAGAATGTTTGGGCATGTGTACACTTCCATTTTTATGTAGAAGTGCCCTCAGGAGTTTTACTAATAACATCATAGAATAACTAGACTAAATTCATTACTTAGGGAAGGGCTTTCATAAGAGTTTTGGTTTTCTGTTTCACCAGCATTTATTTTTTTCCCCCTCCTTTAAACCATTTAGGCAATGGAAATGGACTGAGTTTCGATCTGTTTTCCAAATCAGCTTTGCTTCCTGCTCCTCCTGCTTGGGAAGCTAGCAGGGAAGCAGGTTCTCTTGGCACAGATTGACTCCAGAGTTGCAGTGTTGATGTGACAGCTAGAAAATGCCGTTGGCTGTAAGTTACATTTCCCTCCTTTAAAACCACAACTTGACTGCTATGACTATGAAGCGACATTGGAACCTTTGTTTTGCACCTTTCTCTAAATTTCTTGCATTTGGAAGATGCAAAATGCATTTGCATCATTCCAGTTTTAATCCTTATGTTTCTTTACTTCACTTAGCTAAGTAGAGCTACCCTGCTAAGGGCTCTCCCATGTTAGTACTTGTCCATAGAAGATACTGAATCAGCCAGAATGCAAGCTGCAATAAAATGCTCAGAAGTTTTCAAGGAACAGCAAAGCAGAAGGTATTATCCAATTAAGGAGCAGAACATGGTGACACAGTCTAAACTGATCCTATGTTCACAAAAGCATAACTCCTCTGACTCCCCTTTCCAATAGCTGGAATGAGGTTGAAGAAGTATTTTCCCAGTGATTTAATGCACAAGCAATTTTACATTCAGGCCTTCTCAGCCTATATCCCCTATTGCACATTTGTGTCTTTTGTCCTATGCCTCTGGAAGCAGAAGAGTTGTGGTTTAAATTATTCCCTGCTGCAGAAGATTGCCTTATGATTACCTTGCTTGTGTCAAGTATAGCTACTGGGATTTTGAGGGGCAAAGGTGTTGCAAGAAGTGCAGGGCAGAAGTACAGCAACCCCATGAATCTTGATGACTAGATCTGTGTGATGCAGCTGTTAACACCTTCCACAAAACCAGACTACAGTAGCCTTGCAGATCCACTGTGACAGAAAAAAATGAAATGGCCCAAATACTCTTTTTGAAATCAAGATGAAGCAGCTGAATTTCTCATATTGAGCTAAAAATCCCTTCCCAACTGAAACCAAGATGGGTCATTCCCAACAGTATGTCTCTATGATTTTCATGGCCGCCTTGCTGGAAAAGTGTTTGCAATGGGAGCAATGACCTGGAAATCTCCCTGTAACCCATTCACTGAAGATGAATGCTCCACCCAATTTGCAGATCTATCAAGCAAGAAAAAGAAGACAATATTCTTGACTCCTAATGACTGGTAAGGAATATTGGCAAGACCAGCGGACCAGCCAACTGACTGTGAGTGAGTACTAGTCTCTTTTTAAATCCTTTCTCTTGAATTGTATTTCTCCTTTTCAAAGTGATTGTACAGGAATTATTTACTAGGAGCTCACATTGAGCAGATGCCTGCTCCTACCTACCACACTGCACATCTGCTTCCAATTACAACCATTCCACAGTGACCTGAGGGGGATGGGAAGGAGGCTCAAAGGCTCTGGAAAGAGTTATTTCAGCAGCCATGGATGCTGCTGTCTCAGCTGACAGTAAGAACCTGCTTTATCTCTAATGACACATCTTTTGCTCTGCAAAAACTCTTAGCACTTGGCTCAGATACTCAGTTAGAACCTGGGAACAGGAGGTCTCTTGTCATGACTAGTGAAAGAGACTTATCCTTGACCAGTATGTATATTTTTTTCAGCTTAAGAAAAATGAACATTTTTTTAAAAGACAGGGGTAGAGTCCCATAGCTACTATTGTAAATAGAACAAGATAAATGCAAAGAATATGTTGAAGTACAAGTCCTCACAGCTACTCCAGAGACTAACAACCAACCCATGCTGATGCTGTGTCCTTATGCAAAGCCCCTTCACAAAGTGGCTCCATGCAGCTCTCCCACTTGCCTGACAGGTGAGATGACCTAGAGCCAAGCGTTGCCACCAGAGGGGAGGAAGGGCTTGTGTCTTCCAACAAAGCATTAGTCTAGAGCACTTCCACTGCTTCCTTTCCAAGCTGGTGTGACCCAATTTACAGAAGATTGCAGGTACCACAGTTTTAAATCACAAAGTCAGCTGCACCTAGCTATGGTGTTGCTCAGAACTTGTAGTCTGGGGTTTTATGATGAAATTTCACTGTCAGCACCTGCACTGTGCAAGCTCAAAAGTGTCGTGCATCTGGATTTGTTCTCCTGTGTGTCACGGTGGGAGTCATGAACAGGTTCTTCCTCCAGCTACCTCACCCATCTCTGTTGGTGTCACTTGAAATTCATAGGTCTTTTGGGCAGATGAGAGATTTTAGTAAAGATCCTCTGAGTGAAGGTCTCCAGTGAGCAGAGGTTGACTGGGTAGAAGTGCAGCAGCATCACGGAGGTGGTAGGAGAAGGTGAGGCTGCTAAATCTGTGTTGGATAGGCAGCAGTGTCCTCTTCTGCTTGACAGAGAGAGGGGTGCCTTCAGGTCACATATGTGGCTCAAGGTGCTTCAAGAACATACTCAACTGTAGGCTACTGCAGCATGGGAACAAATGGTGCTGAGCTCCTTGCATGGAGCTGGGAACATGCAGGTTGACATGCAGAATGCAAAGTAAACAAAACCAGTATGACTGAAGAGTATTTTAAGGACACAAATTATGCTAAATCTGTATGTAATGTAAAGCAAATCTGTTTAATTCCTGCCCAGCTCCATTAGTTCATCTGTAAAGATAAAAATGCAATCTAATTTTGCAAGAAAATAGGTTGGAATAAATAAAGGCAAATGTGCCTTATTAAATACAAGTTGTGAAAAACCTGCTCTTGATTATGACAGAAGATACTGGCCACAATCTAAAATAGACATGAAAAAAACCTATCTGTTCTACTAAAATGATGCAGAGGATCAGAAAAATGATGGCAACAAAAAATCAAATTATTTGATCCTGAGTATTTCTTAAGGAAAAATAGAGACAGGTAAGAATTCAGCTAGTCTGGGTCTATCTTTACAGTAGGGATATATTCCACCCACGCCTGTCTTTCTCTGACTCTCTACCCTTCACATCCTGCAGAGTTTGTTTACTGACAGATAACAAATTGTACAAAAGTGCAGCACTCAGTGAAGAAATCAGTCCTGCTACTCTTTTCCTTATAGATGTCTTTTCCCCCCCATGTTAACAAATTAAGCTTTTGATCCTTCTAATTAGACCTTATCCAGTCATTATCATGGCACATTTAGGGCCTGATCACGCAGCTGCTGCGTCTGAACAGCCTCATTCAAATCAGTAAGAAATGCTCATATGCAGCAACTGCAGAAGTGGTGCTTGCATCCTCTGCAGAGCTGCCTATTGCTGCTTTCTCAGGGGCTTAGAATATTTATGTCTATCATCGCCACATGACGTTGAATTTATCTGGTTTTGTTTGTTTGTTTTTTTCACCTAGAGTCTGATAGAAAACCCCATAAATCTGCAAGTTTTATGAAAAAAACAGTTGGACCAGATTACACAGTTAAGTTAACTTGTCTAAGCCGGATCTTAATTCTCTCTCAAGATCTAACATCTATTCAGACCGATTTAAAATAAATGACTGTATCAGAAAACAGAACAGACATCAGAGCACAAGCATAAAGGCAAATGTCAGCCTCTGGCTCTGAAATGACCGGGACCCTCAATCCGAGCTAGGAACCCTTACATTTCTGCCTCAGTGCAGGCAAACACACAGCACTATTTATAGCACAGCCTTTTACTACCCTTCTGTTAGAATAGCCTTCATCAGAGGATTTACATGACTAACCAAAAGCAAAAGCCTTTTGTACTTCATTTCCATAAGAGAAAGCCAGTGTGAAGCTGGTGTTCACTGGGCTGAATTACAGAAAATATCAGTTACTAGAAACCCAGTTACTAATTCAAAGGCATCTGTTACCATGGCATAGGTCTCCTCTTCCCTCTCCATGCCCCAGATTTAGCACCAATGATGGGAGCTTAGTGAAAACTCAAAAAGAATGGTTCTCACCTCTGAAAAATAAAATGCATGGTCAAGGAAGACCACGTGTTTTCATGGCAACTAAAGAGTAAAGGGTTAAGAACTAAGAGATGGCTCTGAACCAATAAACAACACAAAAGACTCCTATTAGCAAATCAAGAGCCCAATGTGCTTTCATTTCCCCCCTTGTATCTTCAGTTAAACCCTTTGGGCCATAAAGTTACTGCTCCTGCCAAGGACAACAATCAGCATGAGGTGATTATTTTAGATTCTGCTACATACCCTGAAGTCTCATGAAAACGAAAAGCAACCCTCCCTTCACTCTCTGATCCTGTTTTCAGGGCAGGGCAGGCCCATCAGCTGGTCCCCATGCTCTCATCTCACCGTGCCAGCTGCAAGCACCCAGGTTCTCCCCAGAGATGAAACTTTCTCACAGATGCGTGCCTCATCCTGCCTTCCAGATGGCAATGGGCTTCTTAACAAGCTCCCTGATTTCTCTTTCCCCCCTTGGGATTTCACTTCAATGTTATCTTGTCACATCTGGTTTTCTCCAGGTGGATGACGTGCAGGAGCACGAGATGTAATGCTTCTTCAAGAGGTAACTAACCTGCAGCTCCTGTGGCTGTTTCAGAGCTCCCTGCTTCAGAGCTGCCCCCTGCAGTGAGGATCACCAATGCTGTGGTGTGCCAAGTGACAGCCCCTGCCCCAGCCGCCCAGCAGAGGCAAAGACAGCTTTGTTGAGGTTTGCAGGCTGCTAGTTTCCTTGTTCTGCATCACTGAACTTACTCTTTCCTCCCTAGAGCTTTTCTGCAGGGCTTCTCAAGGCTTCCTAGTGCTGTTATGGGTCTGTTTAACATGGCTCAGGAAGGAGGAGAATGGCTGGAGAACAGGGCAAAGAATTAGAGTCAGGCTGCGATATCCTTTCACATGTCCTCTGTGACCTTCGGTGCAAAAGTCCATCTCTTTGCTTTTTCCACCTCTAAATGGGGATTGTGACCCTTCTACAGGAAAGTTTTCATGTGGCCAGATCCTTTGCATTTTACCCCACTGCCTGTGATTTGAGATGTGGGTAGGGGCACGGTGCAAGAGCAGCGCTCTCTTATTCCCTATGTCATGCCCAGATTCACCAGGGGCAGATGTGGCCATAGCCTGAATGAGAAGAGGGGAGGAAAAACCCTCTTTCCCGTATTTTTTTTCACAGGATAGCAGGAGCGAGAATTTGTCTGAAGAGGGTTCATGGAGCTGCCTTCCCATCTCCCTGGCTATAGTGCTGGGTTCTCAAAATGTGGGATTAAAGAGCTGGAGGGGTATGGTGTCAAGGGGAATCAGCAGCATCACGGAGCAGTGTGAGAGGGGTGTTATGCCTCACTGAAGCCCCACAGGGGGATCCTTCCTCTGTCAGGGGCAGGAGAAGGAGACATCTTGAGTCTCTTGATAGGTCTGTCCTTAGACCTACAGATGCTCTTGCCACCAGATGGCCTTTCTGCAGTGTCCAGCACGGCTTTGACCTGCTGATGGCCACAGACTCTCCACTTTCATGAAACTAATTGAAGAAACACCAGAGTAGGAAGCAATACCAGTGATAAAGGGGTGTTCTGCTTCCTCTGTTACTTTCCACTAGGGATGGCAGCAGTAGTTATTCATTGCTCCCACCATGCAGCCAGAAGGCAACTGTCCTTGGAATTTGATGAGCCAGGTGTTGAGCCTTACAGAGTGATGTGGGGCCATGGTTCTGGAAAAAGGCAACGTAGGAACTGGTATTTTGGTTGAACTACTGACCCACCTGACCAAGCAGTCTGTTGCAGTTCACAGCTGCCAGCAGAGGAGATATTTTACAAAGACACATGAAGATGCTGTTGTGGATAATTATGCAGTATCTGTTTAGAAGAAGAGGTACTTTTGTAACTCCAGGTAGTGATACGTCTCTGTTTTGATTAAAATTGTTTGTATGGCTTGTTACCACTGAGGAAGTTGTTCCCACTTGCATAATTATTTATTTTTAGTGAATCTTTTGAGGTTCTTTGCTTCAGTAATATCCTGTGGCTATCCATTATGCTTCACTAAAAGAAAGGAAGAAAAAACAAAAAAAAACTTATGAGATGTAACAGAAATGCTGAGGAAATTTTAGGTGCTAGGTAATAAATATTTAATTGAGCTGGCTCAAAAAGAAAGGTAAGAAGAGGAGAACATCCTGATGAGATGTATTATATTGCCATGAGGTTGTATGAGGGCTTTCACCTTCCTGACCTGCTCAGCAGGCAGCAGGAGCGTGGCGTTATGTAATGGAGGTACTGGGAAACCTAATTCAGAAAGCATTTGTTTCCAAATCATGTGGTACTTCGTGCTCTGGTAGTTTTTAATCAGCTCCTGGCTGGGTTTATTCTCCTCCTGCCTTTCAAGGGTCAGTGTTGGAGAGCTGGGTGCTGCCACGGCCAGGACATGGAGCAGCCGGTTCTGGCAGCATCTCAGCAGGCAAAAGCTACTGCCTTAGATCTCCAGTAAATCATCCCATGCCAAGGTCATTAGATGTTATATCCCATGAGACACATGTTAGCTGTGGGTTCTATTTCACTGACTGATTTTTGTCCCGGAGCAGCGTCCTGGGTGCTCCTCAGCCCAGCCTGAATGTGGTCTCTGCTTTGGCAAGCTCTCTCCTCCTGGGTCTCCTTGGACTGTCCCTTCCAGAGCCACAGAATCACAGATGGGCTGGGGTGGGAAGACACCTCTGGAAGTCACCTGGTCCAGCCCTCTGCTAAAACAAGGCCACCTACACCCAGTTGCCCAGGACCGTGTCTAGATGGCTTTTGAGGAGGGAGACCTCCCTGGGCAATCTCCTCCAGTGCTTGGTCACACAGTAAAAAGTGTTTCCTGATATTGTCCCACTCTGGCAGGGGGGTTGGACTTGATGTTCTCCAGAAGTCCCTTCCAGCCTCTAACATTCTGTGATTCTGGTGTTCAAAGGGAATGTCCTGTGTTTCAGTTTGTACCCATTGCCTCTGGTCCTGTTGCTGGGCACCACTGAGAAAAGCCTGGCTCCATCCTGCCTTCAAGTAGTTCTGTAGAGTGATTCCCCTAAGTCTCCTCTTCTCCAGCCTGAACAAGAGAGGCGTTTTCTAGAGGTGTAATAGGACACAGCACTACCACTGGAGAAAAGTGCTGGGGCTGGGGACTGTCCCTCCTCAGCCCCACACCATGTACTGCCCCACAGTAGGCAGCATGGGTGCCTGCCTGGAGCCCTATGAGCCTGGAGAGCTTCTAGGACCATCTGCTGTCCCAACAGGGAGAGAAGGGGCACACAAGCCCCCACCCTGTGCATGGTGGCTTGGGGTGGAGAGGTGGTGGGAGGGGTGGAGGGATTTCATTCTAGGCAGCAGCACTGGCTTGTTCTGCCACAAACTGGTGCATAGTGGCCTGAGCAAGCTCTAGGCACCGCTGCACAGCAGGTACAGTGAAGCTGCTGCTGCTTTTCTCCAAGTCCCAGCTCACCTTTCTTTTTCCTGTTAGATGCTCCTAGAAAAGATAATTTCCTTTATGAAAGGTGAGGCACCAACCCAGCAAGCTCTCGACTGTGAAGAGCAAATGATTTAGGATGTCTTTGTACTCTGCCATGGACCCCAGCTGGATGAGATCCTCTCCAGGCTGGTGCTGTGCTGGAGCCACAGCCCCTGTGGTTTTGCAGTGCCGATAGACCAGACAGAAGGCACAGGCATCTGGAGGGATTCGAGTCCAGCCCGAGGAAATGTGCTGAAGTGGAAAAGGCACTTGCAGGACCAAAGGACACCTGTGTTTTAGTCCTGCTTCTCCCACTCACCTGCTGCCTGCCTGCGTGTGAACCAGCCCACATCCTCGCTCGCTGTTCACGTGGCACAGACATCACCCCTTGGGGTACCTTCTGCTCCAGCTGTCCCAGTGTGGGTGCAGGACAGGGGCTCAGTTTGTGGCTGTTGATTCTGTCCAAGCCTGTGATAGCTCCAGGGACCGTTCTCTCCTATGACTCAAAGGTCTGATGCAAATTAGTTCCATGATAGTCTTCATTGGGAGTGCTCCATCAACAATTTATGTGATTACTTCCCAGCTCTTCTCTTCCTCTGCTGCAGACCCTCCTGTGTGGTTTTAACAGCGCACTTCCACTGAGGACCTGCCACCTGCAGAAGGGCTTGTGTGCTGCCGAGGTGCTCTGGCTCCCACCCTGCTCTCAGTGGTGGTGGATGAGAGCTTTGCAAGTCCTTTAGGCTGGGATAGGATCAGATCTTTGCAGAGGGTTTTAAAACCCCTCCAGTGTTAGAAAAGTTACAATGCTTACAAGGCACAACTTCAACTTCTGTACAATTTATAATTTCCTTTAATTGCTTAGAGTGTTGTAATTTTTACAACATTGTAAAAGGATCTTTGTTTACAATGATTGCAGAGGGTAATATTTCTAGCATGGGTAACCATGGTGATGAATAATTCTATTCTCAGGAACTGTGCCAGCTGCACTAATGCCTTATAGTAGTACTCAAGCAGTTTGCTAATGAGAGACTTCTCATTTATTGCAGGAGGACATTTTCCTGAGTCCACACATTAGCCTGCAGTTTCTTGAAAGCACATTCTTATCAGTGTATACGTGGAGGAAAAAACAAACAAACAAACAAACAAAAAAGCAAACCAAGCAAATCTCAGTTACCTAGCTCCTCCTGCACGTAAGGTTTTCCTGCTTTTTTCTTGGATACAGTATTATAAGGTAAATTATTTAAGGAAACTTAAAGTATGCAATAATCTGTTTTGGTTTTACTACCACCTTCTAAAATAAAGATGAGCTTAGGATGCTCTGGAGCCGCTGTTTCTTATGCAAAAAGACACCTCCCTAGGAACTGATCTTGTTGAAGGTACGCAGCTTTTATCACTACAAGAAGGACTTTAGCCATTTTAAATGATTAGTTTTATAAAGAAGTTTGATTAAAGCATATTTAATATTATATTACTTTATAAACATATTACAGCTTGGAGTCAAATTACTCAGCACTAAAGCACTGAAATAGTTTAAAATATCATTCTCACTTAGGTATGAGCACTCTTACTGTATTTGTAAAAAAAATTACATCAAAAAAGTAAAACACGTATTTTTACATGTCTCGTGATTGAAATGCTATTTAAATTATTTTAACAATGTTCCAAATGGAATACATTTTTAGCTTATGTGATTTAGGGTATGTTGAGTAGAAACCCTTAAGCAATATCTAAAGTATAGTTCCTGTCATTCCACAGTCTGTGGTCTTAGAGTACAAAAACAACCAGGTGAAATAAAGCATCCTCTCCTGTTTTCAGAAGTACATTAACAACAATCCCAAGTCTCTTATCAGAGATTGAAATCCTTACAAAAGGTTTATGGAGCAACCGCTGAATTGAGCAAAGTTGTTTGGAATGGTTTTAGCTTGAGGGTCTCTAGAAAAGCATTTATTAGCCTTGTGTCTTTGATCAGGGGGGCAGGTGACTCCATCCAAATACACAGCACAGTACAAACCTTTTTTTTTTTTTTTTTTTTTCATGTCCCAAAGCTGATTGATCTATTTTCTGTGGTTAGTGATTTGATGGTGTAATTAGTGGGCTCAGTTGCCACCAATCTCTGCCCATTTCCCTAAAAATAAAGCAAGATCCACCAACTACATTTTCCCAACAAGCTCAATCTGCGTTGACTTAAATCAGAAAAATTCCCCCCAAATTCTGCTCAGCCTGGGAAAGCTTGATTCCTCTGCAGCTCAGTAACACCTCCACCTCTTTAGCATTTAAATAAAGTAGGTCAGTTCTGACATGAAAACAGCCAGGAAAAGCCGTTGTGATTTTCCACCGAACTGTCACAACTCAGTGGCTGACTTTTTTTTTTCCTTAGTTTCTTTTTCCAGCTAAGACAGTTCCCTGGCTTTGACTGAAATGATCAAATCACTTGGGTCTTCCTCTGCCCGCTGAAACGACAAGTATTCATTTTGTGAAAATTTACAGTTCGTTTGCTCCTCTCCCTCCATTTCATGCCAGTGCGGACAGCCACTGAGAGGACTGGTCCTCCCAGTCTGAGAGCCTCTGTCCCAGTGGGCTCTCCCTCCAGCCCTGCTTGGCACGGCAGCAGGAACCCAGCTCCTGGGCAGCAGGGCCCACCCTGAACACCTGTGCCAGGGGTCCTGCAGATGGATCTGATCCCTGCTGGCCTCCAGGTTTCCTCTGCATATGTAAAGCCATGCTGTCTCCTCTCCCCACGTTCACTTACAATGCTTAGAGGAGATTTTCCAACAGGATGGTAGCACAGGAATAGTTTGTATGCTTCTGTGCACTGACCTGATGAACCCTGATGGACCTGATGGCAAACTTGATGAACCTTGCAGAAACTGTCTAAAAGAGAAACGATGGCTTACACTGAGCTGCTGACCTGACCTAAACCCTGAGCTAACCCAGGGTTTGCTGCTATTTTCATGGTTACCCCAGATAGCTGCCACAGAACAGGAACACTCTGTTTCTGGGGTTTGGGTGTTTTTTTTTTGTTTTTTTTTGTTTTTTTTTTCCATGAAAGATGTACTGACAAAGAAAGAACTACAGAAAGAGAAAAGAAAAAAAAGGCTGAGAGAGTGTCACTTCATACAGCTCTGCCAGATGGCAGATACCCAAGCCCAGGCTCCTTCTCAGAGGTGTAAATCCAGCATGCACTTCTTACAGTCCATGGAGCTACCCTTGATTTACGCTGGTGTGCAAGCAGTCCTGGCTGGGAGAGCTGCTGCTGTTGTGCAGGGGGAGTGCTCAGGGAACAGGGAGATTGCATAGGATTAGAGAATAAGGCTGCCCTGAAAGGGGAGATTTATACAAATTCCCGCTCGGTTTGAGAGCTCATGGTGGGACCAGGGTTTTGCATGGTGTTGTAGCCGTTCCCTCAGAGCAAGCTGTGCTGGGATCCTGCCTCTCTCTTTGCTGTGGGCAACAGATCTCTGCAGAAATCCTCTCTCCCTTCCAGGCATGGGGATGCGGTGTTCAAAAAGCTTCCAGTGAGAGGACTCACACCACAGAGGGTTAAAAAGCTGTAATTTCTAAGGCAGTCCTGAGTTCATCCTTTTCTGAGGGCTGCAGTGCTGCTCATTAGAAGCAATTAATCTCCAGTGCTGTGCTCTCCTGTCAGCTCGTGCCGCCGTCATGGGCCAACTCGTCCATGAGGAAGCAGCTGGGCATCCCACACTGGCCACCATCTCCTCAGATGTCTCACTTCACTCTTGTCCCTCACAGGTGGTTTGGGTAAATATGTGCATGGTCATAATACATTAATGGCAGTCACACATAAGCCCCACAAATGAGAGGAAACCTGGACAGCTTCTGCAGCTGCTGAAAATGAAGTTTGTGATGGAATTAGATGTGGTCTGGGAGATGTGAGCCATTCCCCAGAACCTGGGAGCTCTGTAATTGCTCTGTTACAAGGCTGAAGAGGAATCAGCACACTGATTTGGGAAAGTTCTCTCTTTTCATTAATACTGGTGGCAGCTGTAGATGCTGTAAAACATTGCCATACCTCCCCAGAGACCTCTCTTCATGGACTAATTGTCACCAATCTTTGACATCCCTAAGACTGTAGGAGAAGTTATTGCTCAGTGAGGTCAGAGGATAGTTTTCAACACCCTCCTGCCACATACATTACTCTTGGGACTTTGTATAAACCTGTTTTGCCTTCAGAGCTATGGCTGATGTGAAGGAGTTTGGCTTAAGGGTTTGGCTGCTGGTTTTACAGTCAGCACTGTCTGTGTGAGCAGTTCTCAGCACATGGGCTGCATGTTACAAGAAGCTGCAAGCAAACATCCAAGGTAGTAGTACTCAGCCTAATTTTTTGTCTCTCATCTACTGATTGATCACCTGAGATCCAAACCCCAGTCAGAGATCACCTGAGACATTACAGTTATTTCTACCGCAGATACCAGTTCTCCTGAACACCCCAAAAATCCTTCATGAAACATATGGGAGACACTGAAACTACCATCTGGGAAAATCCCATATCTGGTTACACCGGGTCAAAAAGGCTGATGATATTATAATGCAAAAATGCATGTCCCTCTTGAGCTTGACACTATCTGCCCCACCAGAGACCTAGGGAATTGTGATTTCCACTGCTTGATTTTTTTGTCAGCTATGACTTTCATTTCTCGTTTTCACCAAATTAACTTGTCTTTCCCTTTTCTTTAGAGCCTTTGTTCATCCAGCTTGCAAGTTATCGAAGAGCAACTGCATTAGACTATAAAAGAACAGATATTAGGACGCTGTTGTATGATAAAGATGTTTTACCATCATTAGACATCTGTCTGGAGCTGGCCTATGAAGAAACTTTGCTGGGTACAGGAGCTGCACAGGAGCTCCCAGCCCAGACAACCTGAGGGAGATGACCTCTGTAGCCCTGTGTAACAGCTTGGAGGGGTAACCCTTAAGCCTGCACTTACACAACTCTACTTTGTCCTACAATTCTACATCCCACCTTTGTCTACACCTGCCTGCTGGTGCTACCATCTCTTTGCAGGTTATAACACATTTCAAATGCATTTTTGAGATAATTTCAAGTTATTCTTGTAAAGTTGTATAACCAATAGCATTGTGGTGAGGATTTCTACTGCAGTCTGAGCTTTCTCCATTCTGTCCTGTGAAACAACCACTTCAGAGGGCTTTGCCAGGGCCTTTTTACTCTTAGGGGGAGTTTCAGCTCTGACACCATCTTTTTGCTGCCTCCTTCCTGCTGGTGGAGCAGGCAGAGTTCACACAGCCACTCACTGGTGCTCCGTGGATGAAACGTACCACTGCCATGGCACACCACCTTGCCATGCTGCCAGCACTCAGGAGCTGAGCTCTGCCCCCATCTGAAGTGCTGGGGTTTAAACCCCCAGCCCTGAATGAGGGTTGGCATATGGATGATGTCCACAACCAGGCAAGAAAGACCTTCCTAATTGGTTTTCACCCAGGGTCTGGCCAGCCTTGGTTAGGAACTGATTAGGAGATCACCACCAGGTTCCCCCACCTTCCACATTAACTTGGAGGCAGGGCAAGAAGCCACCTCTGTAAGATCTGACTGCTTGCAGTAGAGTTGGGAGTTTTGTTGAGGTGGTGGTTGTGTTGTGTGAGGATTCTGGTTATTGAAAAGGCTCTCTGGCTTCATAGCAAGTGGAGTTCTCAGGATGGTGGGGTGTGATTATGAATCTCTCTCTGGGAAACTACCACATAATTGGACTCATTGCCTGTCTGATTCCATCTTGCATGGCTATTTCTTAGCCAGTTTGCTCCCCTCTTCATGCAGTATGCTGTGAGTGAGTGCATTGACTTGTTCCTCTGTCTGGTTGTCTGGCAATTTGGATCTCTGGTGTTTGATGTGGGAGTGGAGGGAGGAGTTTGGCTGCTGGTCTGCCTGTTAATGATAATCATAGAATCATAGAATCATGGAATCATTTAGGTTGGAAGGGACCTCCAAGATCATCAAGTCCGACCATTGAGCCATTAGGGCTCTAAAGTCCTCTGCTAAAACAGATCAGAATCTGTCAGGGTTGGGCCCCCCAGTTCCAACCCCTCTGCCGGGACCAGGGACACCTCCCACTAGAGATCAGGCTGCCCAGAGCCTCATCCAGCCTGGCCTTGAAGACCCCCAGGGATGGGGCCTCAACCACCACCCTGGGCAACTCCTTCCAGGGTCTTTCTGTGTTGGGCAAGTGGTCAGCAGAAGACTGTCTCTGAGCTGAGGAAGAAGAGCACACCAACCACTGCACCTCCTGCTTGTCAAAAGCAAGAAAGTATCCTTTCATATAGAACTGGTCTGATTTGTGGTGTGCTCAACACGTTTAAGCACTGAAAGGCTTATTAAATAAGCCCCTGCACCCAAGGCCCAAGAGGAGGTGCCAAGGGAATGATTTTGGCAGCATTTCCTTCGCCCCCTGTAGCCAGTGACCCCTGGAGCTGGCCCCAGCAGCTGGCACGGCAGGAGGGATGGCAGACGTGGGCAGACTGACTGCTGCATGCAAGCTGCCGTCTCGTCTCCTTGCCTCGCTAAGCTGGGGGGCTCCCTGGCACGTGCTGCTCCTGGGGACCTGGAGATGCAACTGCCTTCTACTGCTGCCACAGGGGCCCAGCACCCGTCCTGCCCCTGGATGTCCTCCACTCCCTCTGCAGCTCTAAGGGCAGGGTGAGAAACCTCACAGGGCTGGGGGCAGAAGGACTTCAACAGCTTGGAGAGCAGAGGCTGCAGAGAGAGGTGTGGTGGGGAATTAATCATGGATTTTTCACAATGGGGAAAAAGAATTTTTGAATGTGGAAATAAACTGCTCATGTAGTGAAAGCCTTCTCAGTCTCTTGGAGCTCTTCCTGCTTGGTGGCTGCATTCCCACTCCTGTAGTTTGTATGCAGGTAGCAGGCCCACACTGCATTCCTCCAGTACTGAACAGGGGCCTGGGAAGAGACTGGGTCTTCCAAGCTGAACATTTTTTTTATTTTTTTATTTTTTTTTTTTTTTTTTTTTAGTTAATGCTGTTGCCATTCTCTTCCAGCTGCTGTTGAGGAACAGTCTGGAATAACTCATGGCATTCTCCACTTGTCCCGTGCGATGTCTGGCCTGAGGTGGATGGGACGATTTGCCTGGCTGGCTGTTTGCACTGTGCAAGCCCTGCAGGTGCACAGAGGAGGCTAAGACCCTTCTCAGGGGCAGCTCCCACCCCATGCTTCCAGCAGCACCTGATAGGTGGGAAAGGCTCTGCTGGGGGACTTTGCAAGGACGGCCAAGTGTTCGGCCTGGATGTGACGACCCCTCTGCCTGTTTGCTGTGCAGGGCTGTGGCCTCTCCCACCTTGCTGGAGGGAAGCTGCTCTGCCATCCTGGGGGCAGCCGTGTCCCTTGCCAAGGATGAAACACAGGAGCAGGAGGTGGCAGGATGGCAAATGAAAGCTGTGGGGTAGGGAAATACAACTACTTACCTCTTCTCTGCTAGTATGTCTGCCCAAGTGCTATGTCCCTCAAAAGAGTGTGCTGGAATTAGTGGGTTATGCTTAGAAAGCAACTGTAATGCAAACACAACAGAATACAGCTGGCACCCCAGGCACTACCCCTCCTTGGCTTGAAGGAGTAATGGATTTTACTTAATGTCCATGATGGGCCAAAATCTTCTCTCAGTGTAGCTCATTCCTGTGCGATTATTCCCCAATTATTCTTTTACATATTTTTTTTTCTTTTATTATCACCGCTGCAGTTTTCTGAGAAGTGCTGCACATGTCTGAGATTTTTTTTTTCTTTTGCTCATCAAGTCCCTGGTCATTTGATTTTGGAGCAGTGAAGAACTGCAATGAGCCTGCTGTGGGCAGGTTGTCCTTTGCAGGGCTCAAGGGCTGTAGGCTTGCCTGAAAACAAACCACAACAAAAACAAAGAAATAAGGGTACCCTGGCCATTAGCTGTTGGTTTCCATTACAAAGAAGCACCATAGACTGTAGAAGTATTTTAGTGATGTAACCCAGTCCTGTACTCACAGACAGAATTTGGCCCTCTGTGTACTGACACAAGAAATGGAAGGAAGCTGTGGAAGTAGGTCCATCAAGGCAGGTGCATTAGCTTTGTTTTGGGATATAATTCTCAGAGCATAATGCATGAACAAAGATTTTACACTGAAATTTACGATTTCCTCTGAATTCTCTTCTTTTGTGCCCTCTGTAAGTGAGCTTTTGTTAGTCAATTGCTACACAGCATTTTACAGCGTGTCTTTTGTGTGGTGGTCCTTTCAGCTGTCCTGCTCTGATCACACTCAGCCTAGATGTATAGAGCATTTTTTTGTTTGCTTTGGGAGTTTTTAAATGAATGTTTCATTTAATATTCAGACTGACTTACCATTTGTCAGCAAGATCACCATCCTGTTGAATTTCACTCAGAGCAACCTCAGTGCATCAGTTATGGGTCCATGTCTCCTTTCAACAATAGTGGCAAATAATAAGCCACAAGACCGCCTGAGTCAGTCGTGTATAAAAGTGAAGACAACAGAAGTCTAAATACAGAGCATAATGGAAATTAATCTGTTTTTCCTTTCCTTCTCAGGCTCTGTTCTGTATTTTCCCCCATATCTCATCTCTAGTAAATGTTTCAAGCTTCATCTGAGGGTGTCCTATCAAGGGGAAAACAGAATTATGTTTGCCTTCCTCCCTTGTTTATGCTGCATGGAACAGGCCTAAAAGGTTTCCCTTCCTTTATCTAATAACAACCTCTTGCTTTCTTTATAATATCTCCAGGGCTTGTCCTAATAGACTTGCTGGATAACTGGAGTAATACAGATATATATGAAAACTGCTTTGCTGAGAGGAGTAACAAATTTTCATGAAGACTATTAATGGCCTTCGGGGATTTTTGTTCTGTTTTACCGAAATGCCTAAAAATGTGCATGAGAAAATATATTCTTATTAAATATTTGGATAATTCTGCCATCCTAGCTAAGAGCTGGGCAATGATTCAGACATTCTCAAAAAAAAAAAAAAAAACAAAAACAAAAAAACAAACCCAAAAAAAAACACCAGGGAAAGACAAAGTTTACTTTTTAATTTTTTTTTAAGAGCTGCAAGAAGCAGTCCAAATCCTCTTATGTCCTATTTTTATATAGAAATAAAAGCAGAAGCCAATTTTTTTGTGTGTGGGGTTGTTTTTTTTTTTGTTTTGTTTTCCTTGGTAGGTCACTGCTAACAGAGCATTTTTTTGAAATCCCAGCAACTGCTACTAATCCTGACCTGATTTGGAGTCTTTTCAAAGCACACAAATAAAACCAGGTTGACAAATCTCAGCTCAGAGACTGGTCTACCTTCATTTATCTCAACTGGGAATGCCACAGGGTCAGAAGAAGCACCACCAAACCGATCAGCTAGCAGTGTTGCTTTCAAGAATATTTCATTACTCTGGAGCAGCAGCATCAAATCCTATAAACTTCCTGGGATTGCTGGTTTGTTGGCCATGGCAGGAGCAATTGCTGCCTGTGAACACTGACCTCCAGAAATGCTTTTTCTCTTTCTCTTTTCCTCCTGGCATTTTCTTGTTTCCTCTTCCCCATGTGTACCTTTTGCGCCTGCAGCCCTGACCTTCCCTAGTATTTGTTTCCTATTCTGCCTGTTCCTGCATGTTTCAAAGGGAATAGAGTCTATTCAAAAAGCCCTGGGAAAAGGGCTTCTCTTCTGCTACAGAGGCTGTAAATTTGCTATATTTCGCCCATGTAGGGCTCCAGAACCATTTGTTAGTTTTCAAATATCATGAATCTCACTAGAATATCTGTATCCTATGACCTGCTTTCTCTACTCCTCCTCTTGTAATTCACTCCTGGGTCCTTCCTCAGGACTAAGCACTGCCAGTGTTGTTACTGCTTCCCCTCTGCAAATCATGACTTTCACAAAGGTTCTCCATGTAAACTAGGAAGAGAGATTTCATCCATGAAAGAACAGAATTTTATCTCTGTCACAGAGCTTTTATAACTGTGTAGTACACAGCAATCATCTAATATCTGTCTTCTTTATCCATAAAATGAAAGCATTAATATCCCCATCTGTCAAAGATTACATGTAAATATTCATTCCTCCCAGGGTGTAATGGAGATATAAGCACTGCTACCCCTTCTGTCCTAACACTGGATCCAGGGCAGCAGCCTTGAAGAACATTTCAGAAGATATTTACACTACTGATTCATTCTCACATAAAGGTAAATACATACATAAGCACATACTTGAATAGGAGTTTCCATACTTCATCATGTACTCAGTATCTGTATAATATTTTAATGCCATAAAGGGGAAGCTGTTTTTAAGGGATGACATTGATTTCAAACTTTGGGGTTGTTTTCCAGGAGACAGATTACATGCCTGCAGCCCTATGCTGTTTTCCCCATACATTTTGGATTTTCTCAGCTCGAAACCTTGCTTGGTGCATTTTGCACGATGGTTGTCATTGGTCCATTAATTCTAGCAGCTCCAGGGTAAATTCTATCTGTGTCTTCTTGCAGCTACATAGCATTTGATTTGTCCTCATCTACATAATCCATCTGTCCCCTGATCTGAGCGTTGTGTGCAGCCCTGAGGTGCCAGGGAGCATGGGCTCAATGTGTGCTCTGAAAGGCATGGACAATAACCTTGCATAATTTCTGGCTTTTTTTCTCTTAGCATCTGATTAAATTACTGTGATTCTGTGCATGAGTCATGTAATGGGTGTCTGTTTAATGTCCAGCTTCTCAGCCATGGTGCCTGTTTCTGAGAGGTGATGGATATCAGTAAATGGGGTTACAGGTGCTCAGTTTGTCTCAGGAGCTCATCTGAAGTGTAGCTCCTAGGTGTGGTCAAAACCCACATGCAATGCCCCTTTGCTTCTGGGCATGGGGTGCAGTCTGGCCCATGGGTTCCAGACACAGCCTTCCTGGATCCAGCCCTCAGTGACCTGGTCATGGGAGCACTGGCAGTCTCCAGCAGATTTGTTCTGGTTCACAAGTCTGACTCTCCACTCAGATTTCCACATCAGACCTCATCTTAAGTACTGGAAAAAATTATCTTTTTGGTGTTGCCTTCTTTACGTACAGTTTATTATGTTTTTTTCCCAAATAATCTTGAGTTGTTTAGAATCTGCAAGGATCTGTGTTATCTGATCCAGATGGGCTGGAGGAGCTGACATCCCCTGTCACCAGCACAGCAACATCTGGTTCTGGCTTGCTTGTGGCAGGCATTTAGATGCTTACAATATACGTGCCTGTGGATGTGTTTGCACAGTGGAAACTCCCCTCCATGTTCCTCAGAGCCTGGTGCTGCCAGATTTATTTTTTTTTAATCCAAAATGCTTGATTTTTACTTTTGGGTGGTTCCATTCGGGTAGGCATGGCTGTAGGAGGACAGAAGGCTGAGGGTAAGCAGCAAAACATGAGACCATCCAGCATGTTAGATCTCAGGGGGAGATGCACAAAGATGCCCAGTACAGTTATGCCTGTTGGACAAGTTAAAGCTTCCCCTGCTAATACGCAACCCACCAGGGTAGTCTGTAAGCAGCAATCTGGACAAAGAGAAAGAGGATGTGCTTACTTACAAGTTGACTAAAACTGTCTTTGCTTTTCATTAGCATTTTATGGCAGTTGCTGCTGCTTTAAAACTCTTCCAGCAAGGAAAAAAAACATTTTTTTTTCCATTTTTTTTTTTCCTCCAGCACACTGTACTTGAGCCAGGAGGCATAACCCAGAGTTTCACAATTTTGTGTTTTGAGGGGATGAAGAGGACTCTGAGGCTGAGCTCTGTACCAAATGTGTGCAAACAGCTCACCTCCTTGCCCTCAGGCTTTCTCTCTCCTCAAGTGAGCATGATGCTGCCTCCCTAAAAAAGCTTTGAAGTCTTTGCTTGGAAGTCACTCTGGAGTTGTTCTGTGTTATTGACATGACAGTTCTGTGTCGAAAATCTTGCAACTCACTCTCCTGCCAGAGCAGACATTACTGGTTGGTTCCCGGGTCTGTGCATCATCTGAGCCTGTGCTAACCTTATCTCTTCACTGACTGCTTCAACCCTGCAGAGGAATGGATGCGAGAGGAGGCCAAAAGAACTAGGACAGGAAAGGAGTACTGGGAAATAATAGCTCGTATGTGAAGAAGGCCTCTGAGGGATCGCAGGGACATAAGCGTACATGTGCTTGAACTGAGCAACAACAGCAAAGCACACCTGGCAATTAAGGCAAATGAAAAACAGCTGAAATTTCAGATTGGGGCATCTTCTCCTGACGTCCACCCCTCCTGGGAGCAATCAACCCTTGAAGCCATCTGCCCTGGAGAGTCCTCAGCTTGCAGTTTCCTAGCTACAAGACCCAGCAAGGGATTTGGGTTGTAATCAAGCCTGTAACTTGCAGGATGTTTTTATCCATAAATCTTTGAGTTTTTCTTGGTGGCAGAGAAATACTGCTCTGGCCCCTCCAGAACCTCTCTCCTGGTGCTTCAGCCATGCATGTGAGACCACATGGAGGTCCATGTCTTTAGTATGTCTGTCACTAGGCCACCAAGATGTTAGTCTTCTAATGGACTGCTTAGCTCATGAGCCTCACAAGCAACACAGCTGCTGGTGCACAGCAGCAGGGCCACCTCTCCCTCCCTGTGTCCCCTGGGGCCAGCTTGCAGCACACCAGCTAACTGGGCTGATTTAGAGTAATTGGCCTGTATGGACTGAGTGAGGGTACACACCTGGCAACAAGAGAATTTGGGGAGGAAAGAGCCAATTTTGTGGGTTACGGGATCAGTGCAAGAGAGAAGACAAGCCTACTTCCACAGATGAAGAGGAAAAGTGATTTTGGAAGGACAAGTTGGAGTCAAAAGGAGAAACATTTGCAGTCTAGTGCTCTCTTCAGTGGATTGCTTAAGTTTATGCAGACAGTTTATATCACACAGGTATAATTTCAATCCCAAAGGCATCACCAGGGTAAACCAGCTGGTTCCCTCCAAGATGAAATTCACAACCAAGGGTTGGCATTCTTCTTGCTCGACTCATCCACTTTCCTCAGCAGAAGACCTGCCCCAGGGCAATATCACCCCATGGTGGCAAACCTAGCGCAGGACTGCACTGTGCAACAGGATTTTCTACCTCTTGGAGGGTAGGACCCCCAGTTTTCCTCACTTCTCCCATGGTTTTAGGATACCTCAAAGGAGTGTCAGGGAGTCCTGCAGGGCACAGTGTTAGCAGAAAGAGGTAAGTGGGACCTGGCTGCATCCCCTCCCCATTGCCACTGTCAGGTAGAGAAACTGGGCAAATTTTGGTACTAGAGGGGAAGAGAGTGAATCCTGAGACAGAGCAGGGCCAGCCCCTGTTCTGGGAAGGGGTAGGCAGGAACACAAGGCAGCTGTGGATACAGTGGTGGTTGCTCTCAGCTGGTTTTAGACATTTTAGGTGTTTTGGATTGTGACCTTACCCACAGTGTTGATACAATCCCCATCACTAAGAGCAAAAGCATTGCTGCAGTTTGAGATCACCGTTTGTAGGTGTGTTACCCTCAGGTTGTTTTGGGGATTTTTAGGTTGGTTGTATTCATGTCTTTGGGTCAACCTGCCCAAATTCAATTTCCACTGCTGAACCACATGCTTGCTGGACTTCAGCCAATGCCACGCAACATGACCAATGCCTGTCTTTGTTCTTTGATTTTAGGAACTCTCATTACCAGAGGGAAAACAGATGCTTCCCATCCTGACTAATCAGGGAAGAAGTTTCACCCAGGGGATTCATCTGTTTAAAGATAGTTTAAATATAATCAAATTGGTCAAGTTTGAGGACCAGCAGAGCTCTGCCATGAGGGACAAAACAAAAGAACTGAATGCAAATATTAAAATCTGTGCTCACATGTGATTCTGGGGACTGCTGTGCACTTTACTACGAACTGAAATACCCAGAGGATAAAACAGCAGCTGGGATTAAAACAAAGCTGGCATCAGTCCAAAGTACCAGTAAATCACGTGGGATTATTACTTTGCTAGACATTTGACTGGTGTGGAAAGAAAAGTAGAAACTGATTTCTGCTAAACAAAGGAGTTGAGGAATCTCCAGCAAAACTAAGCCCCCATCCTGCAAAATCTCTACCTAGTTCTTAATCCAGAAATTAGCAATGTATGAAACTGTAAATACACTGTTTACAAACAGAATTAGGGGCTGACAAGGACTGCACCAAGCCATAAGGGTTAATTTCCTCCATGCAGTTTATGGTAGAACATGCAAAGGGTGGGAAATAATCAAATGTGCACAGATTTCTTACCTATAAAATTTCCTTTTCTGTTTAGACAGATGCTGAATGTGAACACAAAGGAAAGCAAGTATTTGTTATGCTAGAGAAAGGCAGAAGAGGTGAGGAGGAAGGAACACATAGTAAAAAAAAAAAGGATATAAAAGACAGCCTTAAAAATACACTGGAGCACAAGTGTCAGAACAGTACTTAAAATAACCTGACCGATGGGTATGACGAATGGAACAGAATTAGTGCTTGCTGCAGTCAGGTGTCCAGATGAAGCATCCCCCTTTCACCACAGTCCTTAGGAAGCTTCTATCCAGACCACTTGCTAGCAACCAACCACACCTCAGAGCTGGTACTGCATAACAACAGATGTTCACCAGCATCCTCTGAGAAATGAATCTATGCAAGCCAAACACCTAGTAAACACATCAGGATCCCCAACAGCATCACATCAGTGGGAAGACTGGGTTTTGTCACGCAGAGCAGGACTCTAGAGCAATTAGAAGTGCACTTCTAATTAGAAGTCAAATTAGACCGGCACTGTCTCCCTGGATGTCTGACCTGCTGCCTTGTCTCATTGCTGTGGCTGTGATAACTTTATTGAGAACTGGAAGTAATTATTTGAAAACTGCAAACTAAACCACCTCCACTTACCTCCATCTACCTTTGCAAAGGCAAACATTATGTTTTAGAAGTTATTAGGAAATCAACTGCTCTGTGGGTCTTTGGTCACAGCCCTGTTGTGGCTTGGGTTTTGCCTTGCACAGATTAATCCCACGCCATTCGTTCTTCCAAGGCTCCAGCACAAAGCATGGAAAGGAAACTGTTAGTGCAGACTGCATTGAACCTTGCATTAATTGAGCTCGCTGCAAGGCAGGCGTAAGCAAAGTGGCTGCAAGTCAAGCATCACCTGAGGAGGGGAATGTGAGTGTTCTGGTGTGAGAGTAATCTGGCCACAGCCTCTGGCCCAGATTTTTGCTGAATTCATTGCCTGACATCTTCCTAGTGCCAAAGTACCAGGACTCCAAATGTCTGAATAGGATACAGGAAACTGGTAGTGTGAAAGCCTCCATCTCCATCACTGTACTATCTAACTGTGAAGGATACTTCAAGATAGTGCTATTCATTTCAAGTTGACATCAAATATATCTGTCCCAAGATTTCATATCATTCTTTGTCATGGTATCACAGCCCCACAGAGTCAATACTACCAGGAAACTCTAGTAAAATATGTGTAGTTAATCCATGGACTTTTGGAAGGAGGGCTTAGGTTTTTATGATTTTTTTTTCCCCCCTCTAAGTCCTCTGGTGAGATGGTTTCACTCACACATGTAGTTGTGCTCTCAATGCAGAAAAACTTTCAGAAGGTGGTTGATGATCAACAACTAGAACTCAAAGTTCCTTT
>NW_008611586.1:72372-130356 GCF_000691845.1 Merops nubicus | reverse complement strand
GTTCAGCAGCCCAACACTTTGACCAATGAGGTAACTTTAGGTTATGTTTAATAAAAATAATTTTAAAAGAGGACATTTAACTCTCTCTTTGTAGTTTCATGCTCCTATCAGAGTGCAACTAACCCCCAAGACTCAGTGTGAAATTAAAGTCCTGCCCCTCCCCTCGTGGCGTGCCTGGAGTGTATGAGTGTACTTCGTTCAGCCACGGGCACGGAGCCTGTGCTAAATATTCTGTGCAAGCCCAAGGCACGTATCTGTAGTCCTACTCATTTCTTTTAACGATGTCCTGACATTCGGTGGGGAGCACATAGGGACATCGGGGCTAACTTCGTTCTTCCAAACACCTGCTATTTAACCTGCCTGTCAGTAGATGGCAGCAGTAAAGCACAATTAGGGCCTTTTTTGACTCAGTTTTCGTTTCAAATCATGTTTTTGGTCCAAAAAGAGGCAGATTTTTTTTAAAAGATGTAATTTTTAACAGTGGCATCAAGTATTACGAGTGTTATTCCTGTAACCATGAATGCATGACTGCCTTCCACCCTAATGGCAAGCAGTACCAGAAGCAGAGCAGACCTATATGCAAGCACACTTAGAGAAAAATCGTGTTGCTCCATCATCTTCAGAAAACGAATGTTTCAGTTCATCCAGAAGAAAAGGTAACATATTTCTGTAAAATCCATATATACATAATTATCCAATACAGTGAACATTTATTGAATTTCAATAATTATTTCTTTTAAATAGAAAAAAAAAACTATTTCACCCACTGAAGACTACATGGATTCATTAAGGTTGGAAAAGACCTCTAAAATCATCAAGTCCAACCATCGACCCAACACTACCATGACCACTGACCATTTCCCCAAGTGCCACATCCACACATTTTTTGAACACCTCCAGGGATGGTGACTCCACCACTTCCCTGGGCAGCCCATTCCAGTGCCTCACTACTCTTTCAGTGAAGAAATTCTTCCTAATATCCAATCTAAAGCTCCCATGGCACAATTTAAACCCATTTCCTCTCTTTCTATTGCTAGTTACTTGGGAGAAGAGACCAACACCCACCTCACTCCACCCTCCTTTCAGGGAGCTGTAGAGAGCAACAAGGTCTCCCCTCAGCCTCCTCTTCTCCAGACTAAACAATCCCAGTTCCCTCAGCTATTCCTCATAAGACATGTTCTCCAGACCTTTCATCAGCCTCGTTGCCCTGCTCTAGACTCACTCCAGCACCTCAATGTCTTGCTTATCCTGTGGTGCTCAAAACTGAACCCAGTACTCAAGCTGTGGCCTCACCAGTGCTGAGTCCAGGGACACAATCACTTCCCTGCTCCTGCTGCACACACTGTTTTGATCCAGACCAGGATGCCATTGGCCTTCTTGGCCACCTGGGCACACTGCTGGCTCATGTTCAGCCAGCTGTCATTCAGTTACACATCTTCATGAGATACTTTGGCTCTGCACATGACTGCAGGTAGGATCGAATGATCTTCCCTGTTCTCTGCTGTATTTAAAAGCAAGCTTCAAATCACGTTTTGTCAGCAGAGTGAGATTTTATGTAATACATGATTGTTATCAGAAATAAAAATTGAACTAATGCTTTCTTTATTTCACTCAGACAGCAGGGCCAGACAATAAAGTAATCTATCTCCCTTCTAATTTAATTTTGCCATGGGAATGATAGATGCTACTTGGCAAAATCCCTCTGCAGAAGGAATATATATTGTTGAAAAAAAGAAACAAAATCCCTGTAAGCTGATGTTATCTTGATAATGCCTAAAAATCCATCCATGTGCTCACTTTCATTTCCTGATCAAATCAGATCATGTGAACATTACCTATAAAAAAGTCTGTAAAAACTCTGAAAGAAATATTTTTAGTCTTACCTGGGAAAACCACTCAGTCACTCATGGCACTAAGGAAATATATGAATGGGCTTTTACTCTGCATCCAATCAGAAAGTGATTTTCTTCACTGTAGGTGGTTGTACTTCCACTAAGGTTCTAAACAGAAAATGATTTAGCTACCCCATGCAAGGTATGGCAGATGTTCCCACGTATTAAATGGATCCCCATGCCCTCCAGAGAGAGTCCTTTATTCAGTGCAAACTGGGGTGTATTACAGCAGCTTAAACCACTCTTATTAATACCGATGTCCCTATGGAACAATCAAAAGTTCAATTTTGTGGACAAACTGGCTTCTCAGTGTGTGTGTGCTCAATGCTTTGATCCCTCCAGCTCCCTTTGGATGCTGAGCCTCTGTATCTGCAAGTGCTACACTTGAGTCAGTGTGTTCTTGGTCTGACCATGTGTGACAAGATACACACAGAAGGCTGCTATTTTGATTTCCTTTTCCAATTTCTTCTGTTTCCACAGCACATGCCACTACCCATTCCAGCAGTGATGCCATGAATGGAAACACCTGCAAACCTTTGGGCGAGTGCAGGTCCAGTGAGGCAGGAGTTAACTTTTGGGCACAGTGGTATCTGCTCTCGAAGAGCCACAAGTGAATGAAAAAAACCCTCAGAAAGCTGCTTAAGAAATCTGGCAATAAAAGTTGAGCTTCACGCTGAGCTACTGACTATGGAAAAGAAAGGGATTTGAGATTCTTGTCAATTATCAGACAATTATCGCAGACTGTCAGTATTGCCACTGGTCCTCTCCAAGCTTTGAGAGAAATGTCTTTAACACTCAGCAATACTGTTTCAGAAACTTTACTGGTATTGCACACACAGGAAGAATTTCAAGACCTGCAGTCAAAGCTGGAGAATAGCCGATGACATGTAACCAAGGCCTTGAGAAAGTATCTGTGGCAGGCATTTGATTATAAAGTACAATGCAGTGATTATAAGCCAAGACACCCCCAGATCAGAAATCTGAATTCATACTTTTAAAGCTCTAAGGATAGTTTAAAATACTCATCTGCATTCAGGATCTGGAAATACACCTTATCTCTCCATGTATGGCTAAAATCTTAGAGTGGTAGTATTCATACATGTAATCCTTTGTTGCTTAGTAGACATTGGCTACATGCTTATTTTACTGTTAATAGTTAGACTTCTCCATAACATGGGGAAGAATGTTATGATTGGTGGTAATGCAGACTCCACCTGCTTGGCCTGTAATACTGCATTTTCCATGTTTGTCTTGATTGGTTGGTTGTAGTTGTGAAAATAGGATGTGACATCTGCCGGGGCTTGTGTGTGCAAAATAGCAGCTGTGTGAGATGTGATAGGCAATAATTGGCTGCCTGCAGAGCAAGAAAACACCCACGTAAATGACGTCTCTCTTTCTTCTAAAACATTAGGCAAGGAGGCCTTTCGACAAGGGGCAGGCAGCCTCTCAGGAAAGAACTGTCAAATCTGCTTACATCACTTTGTCTCATTAAACTGGGAAATGCAACTCCTCTAATCATTAGTTCAGACAGCATATCATCCCACCATCCATCAGGATGGTATTATTGTAATGTATTATTTCTGTCAGTGTTCACCGTAGCAGAGTTCTTGGAGACTCCTATAACATAGCAATATTTTTTCTTTCACATAAAGGCAAAGAAACTATTTAAAATTAGGGAATGTTAAGAAAAAAAAATTTAAAACCATAAGACAAAAAGAGTCATTACATTGCCAAATAAATCCATAAGGCGCCTACACTTTCAACACTGTAGGCGTGTCAAACGCCTCTCACAGCAAGGGTATGAAAGAGTCAGAGAAGGGAAGCAGAAGAGATCAAAGGAATGGTACCTCTATTGAGAATCAGTATATCATCCCAGTGCCTTCAGAGTAGAAGAGAGACAACCTGGGGAGTGGGGGCTGGCATCACATTGGTCTGCAAAGCCTGAGTGACAAGAAGAGATCAATCATGGAGTGTCATTCACAGTTTCTCATAGTTCAGAAATCATAGCTATAAAATGAACGGGTTTTGTTCAACACTGGTCAAATCTAAACAGTCAAAAGGATGCACTTTTCATACAGTGCATGGACAAATGGTGAAGTTAATCCATAGAGTACTTTGGATGCTGAATAATGAGTTCAAAGACAAAACCAATGACAACAGAAATAACTGCTATTGCAACTTCTTGATGGGGAGCTTCTCCAAACTGCTGAAGCTTAGAAGGTGCAATGCATGTCCTATTCTTACACCTTTCCTTAAACACTGACTCCCGTGAGCTAGCTGGATCTTTAATGTCAGCTAATAGACTTATTCATATGTTCCAATGGTGGAAATAAATTTTTACTGTTGTTATTATTAGCAATAGTAATGGAAGTTATAAAATAGTACCTTACATTATTAACTTTTTTTTTTTTTTTTTAGGCATGCTGGTTTCACTAATACAAAAAACTTCAAAGGCCTCTTTGCCTGGAACTGAAAAGTAGTATGGAATGAGAAAGAACTGGTGTTACAGACAAGGCCTTGGAACAGTGGCAAAGACTGACAAGAAATCAGTTTCTATGTGACTCAATTGCAAGTCAGATATGGAGGTGACATGACTGACAATTTATTAGTGAGACTACTGTGACAACTCCTGCTTTAGTTGTAACGGCTTAAAATGAAATTATTTTTCTCCAACTGTACAGATTATTGCTGAAAACATTTTATATTTTTAATTTTTAAACTAATGTTTTCCTTTTTTTTTGATCTGTAGTCCTCACCTGATTTAAATTTTCTTACTAAAAAAAGAAAAGCCATCGAGCTTAGGCACTAGAAATATTTAGAAGATATATTTAAGAAAACATCTCATCATATTTCCAACACTTTTCAGCTATGATGCCAGGACAAGGCATGACAATGGCTGTGCCTCCTTAGGATGCTCCCATTTAGTGCCTTCATCCGCTGGATCTCATTAGGTGCTGCTTTGGGACAGGGGCCTCCTACAGCCTGTAAGTGCTACTGCACTAGAGTCCCAAGAAAAATAACATCTGAAAGTCATCTTGAGCTCACAAAGGCTCTGCTCCTCCTCAGCTGTGTGTGGTATCCTCTGAGATCTGAAGTCATAAAAGAAAAAAGAAAATAAATGTGATGTAGTCAGCAGTGTGACCTTCACAGCTTCAAATCCATTTGGGAGTCAGAAAAATTGTGTCACTATATGGGAAATACTGCACAGATAAGGACTACAGCAGGAGCTGGCCAGCCATATCCAAGTTCTGGCAACTAAATGCCACAGATGCCTGCTAGGTAACTGATAAGCAGAAGCATGACATTGGCACTCCGTGTTGGCACTCTTCAGGCTCGCAGGAAGAGTATACCAGTGGCTTTTGACAACATGCAAAACAAGGGGCTTTTCCAAGCTGCAGTATTAAGAAAGGTGGGTGCTTCTATATTGTTGTCTACTCACTACATATTTGCTTCAACTAGCATGAAGCTTTGTATTTTAAATTATCAGCAGTGGTGTATATAACAGCTAATGGAAAACAGAAAAACATGCTTGTGAAGGATAGAGAATGGGTATAAAATGGGGTGGGATTTTAGTTTTTCTTATGAATTTTATTCAAGACCTTTGAGTTATTTGAGAGGCATGGTTTCTACAAATAGTATCTATTTGACATGTCTGGTCTCCTGGTAATATGCAATGCAAAAAGGAAGATAAGGACAGAGAGCAATATAGAGAATGGAGATTTCAGTACTTGTCCCAGTAAAGGCCACACACAGCACTGGCTGCTGCCCGGGCTGGACAGTAATTGGCATCAGCCACAATCCCACTGCCTGTACTGGAAAAGGTCAGAACAGGATGCCTGGTGCTGTGTGGTGGCTTGAGGAACTGAGACAAGTATCTCCCTTCTACGTCCCCCTTCCTACTGTGCGACTGTCATCCCTGGAGGAGAAGAAGGAGGTGTAAAATGAAGGTACCAGGATGGCTAGGAGAAATACACACAGCATCTGTGTCTTTAACATCGCCCATGAGAACAGGAGCAGCTCACTCTGTCCCTCCACTGCTGGCTTTCTATTCTGGCTTCCCTTCCTCTGATGGGATAACATCAGCGACAAGACCAACATCTGTCCTGATGTTGGCCTTCTTCAGGTGCTGCTCTTCGCTCACGTGACAGCGATGTTGGAGGGAAAGTAGCACCCATTTTCTGGTGAAGGAAGGGGTGAGGCTTCTCATGGGAACCGATGTGAGATGACGAGCCTGTGTGGGGGTGATAGGTGACTGTATCTCAGGAGGTGAGAAGCAGTGGGATCTTGTACTTTTGGAAAATGGAGAGATATGAGAATAGAAAGGAAAAACCGGGCAGTTATTTTCCTCTAGTACTTGGGGCAGAGAAAAAAATCACTTCTAGCTGTGTGACCTCAGTATGTCACAGTCTTGCAGTATTGAGGCAAACTAGTGAGACTAGTGCAAAGCAACATGAGACCTGGGAAAGTGCAATGGATGGGACACAGAGGACCCAGATTCGTCCTACATGGTCACTGAATGACTGAAAGTGGCTGGGAAAATCCCTTCTTTAAGTGCTTCTTTTTACCGCTCTTGTAATGGCCATAAAAGTGCTCATCTCCATCAGAAAGCTCTTTGAGAATTATGACCACCAGGTAAAATCAAGGCATTTCAATGTCTTTTCTGGAGTTTTATGTACTAAATATATTTTATATTATTCCAAAGTCAGAGTCAGCCATGAAGTTAACACATTAAAAACACAGTCTGGGAGCTGTCACTGCCAAAGTCGCTGCGTGACACTGAGCACAGCCTTTTGCACAGCCTTCCTGTTAGAAAATTGAGGTGAAAACATCTCAGTAGGCAACTGCAGGGTTTGGTGTTAATGATCATATTCTGGTTTGAAAGTTCAGACTTACTATAAACGTACTGATATGGGGGTCTGGGCTCATGTGATATGAAATTAGGCTCACTGCCAGAGAGGAGCAATAAAAACTTACCCTGGAGCCACTGTCAGTTTCTGAAGGAGAGGCATAGGTGGTCACAAAAGCTGCCCTGTTCCTTCAGCTCCATCAGGTCAGGGGCGGGCTGGTGGTGCTACTTGGGAATACTCATGTTAAAAGTGCCTGCATTTCCTGCATTCAGCAAACAGATTTTTTCCACTCCCTTCCTCCCAGCATAAAGTTTATTTGGAAAACAATGAAAATAGTCAAAGGAAAGTCCCTTCCCTGCAAGTGAATACCCTTGTACTCCCAACATACAGGTCATGTGTCTTAGCTCTCACAAGAAATGCAGGTTAGTGTAATGCAGGGATCATGCCAAAATACCCCTTACCTGTCCTTCCAGACGGGTACTTTAATTTTTCCCAGCTGAAAATGCTAGATTTAAATTTGGCAAGAAGACAAAACAATCATACACAGGCTGGTAATGATGATATCACAGGGTGTCCTGTAGCCTTGAGTTATTAACAGCACAGCAAAATTTATTAGCATGTCAAAGCACCACAGCCCAGGATGCATACAGACCGGCATAAAGAATTAGGGCATGAAAGACAGCTTATGTGGAGAGTCACTGACAATGGGAAAAAGATTATATTGTGCTTGGGGCAATTCTCATTCATCAGAGTCTTGTCAGTACGGTTAGAGACTACAGAATAAATGTGTCTAACCACATTTTGTTTGGCCACACTAGAAAGCAAAGGTTATGAGGGTATCCTCCAGTTTTTCTCTGTTCAGCAGATAAGGATGCATACAGGACTCTTCTTTCTGCCTCATCAGCATCTTCCTTTCTGCTGTATAGTACACACTGCCATACCATACAGTAAAAGGTATAGAAATCAATCCATTCCCTGACCCTCTGGATTGACATATTTATCCTCTCAGGCATTGTAAATCACTGCTGTGTCCCTGAAGTCATCAGAGTAATGTTGATTTAGAGCATTAGGTCTCTAGACCGAAGTCACAATCTGCAATCATGGTCATGCCGCAAGCTGCCAAGCTTCTGCAAGCAAGTGTAATAACTGTACAGGTGATCTTGGGATTCTTCTTCTGCTATAGAAACTGGTGGTGATAATTAACTAGAGAGCAGTCCCTCTGAGTCACTGGTCTGTCAAGAGTCATTTCAGCGCAAAGGTGTGCTCAGGTGCTATATATGGTGTTTTCCAGACAAGACATAAAACTCTGATTTTGCATTTACAGTAACTGTTCCATGAGGAAGCGTAATGCTAATGAAGTCTGGTGTCCTACTTATATCCCAAACTGGAAAACTGCCACTCTGCCTGTTTGAAGATCTGTTTACTTCCAGTGCACAGTTATTTTTGAGCCTTATGCAGTCACACGTTGTTGCTGGGTGTATCTAGACAGCTGCTTTCTTTTTACACTAATTTAATGGCAACCTTGTCTCCCATTGGGGGTTGAGAATAGGGCACATTCTGCTATAAAATTCATTAAGTACCTCTGAATTCAGGTTGCACAGCTTTGGCAGCACTACCATTTTTATCTGTGCAAGGTAACATGAAGTGAGAGATTGTTTTACTGACACTAATGTTCAGTGGAACTGGAGCAGGCCAGTATGAAAAATGGATGCTAGTTAACTAGCAGGTGTTAGGTATGAGTAATGAAAGAAATGTGGGAGGCAAACTTTGCCCACTCACTTTGTGCAATGCCTGTATCTCTGCAAAGAATGGTCCCTTTGTGCAGGCATAAGCCTTGCATTCATTTCCTGCTCTGATCTTATCTAGAGAATTTGAGTGACCCTGATATGCCATTAAATTTGGGCCCCTATACACTGGTCTACTCCCTCAGTTTTTATTGATGTCTTGGCATTACTGGTCATGCCATTTTCTCCTCCACAGATAGATCAACACCCTGTAATATCCTTGGGATAATTTTGTGTGTAAGTCATAATACAAAGCAAATGTGATCTGGTAATAACGATCACAGGTTTTGAAAAGGAGCATATTGTAATGTGATAGCATGTATAGTCAGACATGCACTTCTCTGAGCCTGCAGGACCCTCAGAGGTTCATTCTTGTAAAGATACAAAGACTGTCTGTCTATAGGCTACCCATAGTCTATAGTCTAAATACCATCTATCCATAGTCTACCATGAAATACTTCTAATTTACTTCTGCAATATAGATTTCCCAATGAAGCAAGGCCATGATTCTCAACTACTTGGGTATATATGCCAAGAAAGAAACAGTCCAGACCTTTTCAGTGTCAGTGTATGCTGTTAGAGCATATTTTAAGACCAAAAATGATCATGCAAGATTATCTTCTGCATTACACAAACCATAGCACTCTCCCAGGATTTAACTTATTCAAATGCTGAGTCATTCCTTTTGTTAAAAAGTGCATCTTATTTCTAGTCTGGTTTTTTTGAGCCAGCTATTCAATCTTCCACTTCTTAACGTTATTTTACAAAGCTCTCCACTACTGGAAAACCCTGCTGCAAAAACTTGAAGGACTGTGAGCAAGCCATCTTTTCAGTAAAACAAGAAGAAAGAGTTTTCATTATGAAATATGGGAGGTTTTATAGGTGACTAATCATCTTTTTGTGTACCTCTTTTTTAATCCCTTCAGGTTCTGAACATTGTTTTTGAGATGGGGTTTCAGAACACAGCTAAGAATTCAGACACTTATTTAATCAGTGCCCTAACTTTTTTCTCTACTCATTCATGATATTTTATTGCTTGTGTGTTCAGCCACATTTACATTAACAACATCAAGACCTACTGTAAGTCACCATTATTCACAGAATCACAGAAAAGCTGTGGTTGGGAGGTGCCTCTGGAGACTGTCTAATCCAGCCCTCTGGATTAAAGCAGGGTTAGCTCCAGCAGGTTAGTTAGGGCCAAGTCCAGGGTTTTTAATATCTCCAAGGATGGAGAGACAGCTTCTTGGGGCAACCAGTACCAGTGTTTAACCACCCTCCAGTTAAAAAATAAGATTTTTACATGTTTAAATGAAATTCACTGTATTCTCATTTTCTCTTCTCTTAGATGAACTATTTGTTCTTAGAAGAATGGCTTTCCCTTTGACTTAGCTAAAATGCCTTTCAGTGATCTTCTAAGTTTCATTAGAAACCAAGATAAACCTCTGTTTTCCTGTCCTCAAGGCATCCGTGTTAAAACTGAATACATGGCAGTAATCTGATGTATTGCAGTTAAGTAAAGAAGCTTAGATTAAAAAGAGGCATCTGATAGTCATCATCTTGAAAATCAGCAACATTCAAGATTTGAACTAGTAAAATTACTTAGAACTTTGTTCTTTTTTGTTGTTGTTGTTGCTCTATTTGGTTTTCTTGTTTATTCTCAGATGCCACAATACCTTAGGTTTAGCCATTGACATAACTCTCCGCTTCATCTGCTTTGTATAATTCAGAGCGATGCACTCATACACCATTCTCTCCTTTTTTATAACACACGTGGGAATATATGAATAAAAACATATGATCAGATGCTCTGTTTACTTATAATTTTAAGATTCACTAATGCTCCTTTAATTCCATTGCTAATTGATCCAATTGTTGTAATTAAATCCTTTATTAGTCTCTTACATAGATTTAAAGTGATATTTGCATTCCAACAGGTAAGACTCAAAATGACTTGGCAGACTGCATCTATCTTTCAGACTATGCTTGACAGGAAAAATGGGCCATTACTCTGAAACACAGAAATAAAACACACATCCACACTGAATAGTTTCATACAGAATCATGAGAATCTTTAAAAAAAGAAGTGCTTTTTATAATATTTAGATTTAAAATGCTGCTAATCATGTCAGAAAAAGAGAACTTCAAAGTATGTCTTGGTTTCTACTGACAGATATGAAAAACTGTTGGCTTCATTGACAGAAACGACAAACTTCAAAGTGGATAGTCATCTTCAAAAGCTCAGAACAAGCCAGATGCTTCCAATGTACCTGGTCTGTGAATGAAGAGTTGAGTCATCTTTCCTTGGCTGTCAACCTCTCTCTTTTATAAGCACTAAATTCTCTTAGAAGCAAAAATACTGAAAGAAGTACTACACAAATGCGAAAATAGCATAAACTTCTTTTTTTGTTAAACCACTTACAAAGAATTTTTAATAATTTCTTTAAAATACATTTATTTTCCACTTAGATGCAAAACACTGACTTGCTCTCATAGATTGTAGCAACTTTATTTATTAAAATAATGAACCTATTCATCAATACTATGACAGGCTCAGTTTTTTCAAGCGAAAGAGCTGTGAGTCAGACGCTGTTAGCTTACTCTTCAGAGTCACACATTTCAGCGCCTTTACATAGATGGCTGACATACTCTTCTGCAGTCCCACACATCCATATATCATCATCCCTGGACGTGTTAAAAAAACACAAGTAGACCCAGCACTTGGGGCTATGCTTTAGTGGTTAGAGAGATGTTGGGATGAAGGTTGGACTTGATGATTCTAGATGTTCTTTCCAACCATAGTGATTCTATGATTAGCTGGGCTGCACTCCCCTCTTTATCAGAGCCTTCTCTCTTCTATTCATAGAGATCTTTGGCTGCAATCAGCAGTAAGCAGTAAATGTTCCCCTTGCTCTGGATTTACAGAAAGATAGTGACAGCTGGAGTAGACACAATACCAGAAATGTACCATCTGCAATTCTTGTAAAAACACATTTCTATTGACCGAGAAGAATATCACAAAAAAAGATGACTGATTTTAAGGTATGAGCTTCTACTAGATCCCAGAAGCTGTTTGGATTCACAGATTTAACAGTGCTTGGGAACTGGCTTGAGCACTAACCTCTGATCAACCATACCATTTAGTTGTCAGTTACTGGCCCTCTTTCCTTATTTTCCTAGTAAACATCTACTCTGCGGGGTGTCATTTCAGCTGACCCTAGCGTGGCTGTCATTCCCTCAGGGAAGCTGGTAGGTCTGTGAATGGAGTACACTTCTGCCTAGCACATGCAGCAACAGTTTGTTCCTACGATTATAAGGGGAATGAAGGTGGGATGGCTGATGTGGCCTTGGCTCTTTTTGTCTCTAAGGTGCACTTACTGCTGGAGGAGAAGCAGGAGAAGAAGGGAAGAGAAGCAGCTTCCTTCTGAATTGTAGCAAGATATAACTGGTATCTATAAATCAGGAGATTTATAGAATCTTCTATTCTATAGGAGACAGGAGAGAGGAGAGATGTCTGAGCCAAGGGATAATATTGGCAAAAGAGATAGAGAGTATTAACTGCAGGAAATTATAAGATGATTTTTAACAGTCAGAACAGTCTGACTTTAGAGGAGCTTTCTTCTAAGGGTTATGTGGGCAAAAAACCCGAACAAGTTCTAAGACTGAACTTCATATACTTATGAAAAAGACTCATGGTGTCACAATTTCCTGTGACAATTGAGAACTGGACACAGTGTCTCAGGAGCTCCCTTTTAAGTCTGTGTTCTGCAGATACAGAATGAGTCTGTATCATCACTGCATGACACGTGTGTTTCTTAATCTGGACTTCCGGTGTCCATGACCTTCACCTTCATGTTCTTCACAAGGCTGCAGGAGGAAGCTGCTGTGTGCTGCTCTGTTCAGTTAGAGCTTGCAGAGACACACTGCTCTTTCTTGCCGGGAAGGTTTATAGATGTTCTTTCTTTTTACTTGTTAAGTTCACAGCCTACAATGTTATTTATAGCTTAAGCTTGTGAAACTTCTTCAGAGAGCTTGGGTAGTAAGTTCTTTTTGGAGCAAGGCTCCCAGATGAAAGCTCCCAGATCTTGCTTGTTTGCTGAGGTGGTAAAGTGTGGACACTCCATGGGAAATTTAAGACCACTTTGGAAAGTGGCAGTTTTAACATTATATAGGTCCAGGGAGCTGCAAATTCCAGCCCTGCCTTCAGAGAATTCATGTTTCTGGCCCAGAGAGAATATATGGAGTCTCTGGTGCACAGAGGCAGGTTTGGAAGAAGCAGTCAGTGATTGAAAACTGAGTAAGTGCCTATCACAGCGACCTTTGTTTCTGGCTTTATGTAGGTGTGGAAATGCCAGTGGGAGGTTAGCAAAGGCTTTTATAAAATCTTACAATTCTGGTGCTTTAAAGATGCTTGGCTTGCCCTATTACATCAAGTGCATTGTATGGAAAGGCTTTGCTTAAGGAACACACAGGCAGAAAGAGAAAAGAAAATACATTGACCAAAGCTTCTAGGACTCACCAAGAGTGAATTTACTGAGCATGGCTCACAAATCAGAAGGATTCCTTCTCCACCCACATATTTTTCACAGTTCAGGCGCTATAGTACAGATAGATTTATCTATTTAGTGCTCAGTATTCTGTTTGCATTGTATGATAAGGCAGCTGATGGAGCAGCATCAGAACACATTTGGAACCTGCATCTCTTCCAGAATTACTCCACCATGGGTCCTTTCCACAGTGTACAGTCCTTCAGGAATGAAATGCTCCAGCATGGCTCTCCTGTGGGGGCACAGGAGCGTGCCTCAGCATGGGCTGTACATGGGCTGCAGTGTGAATATCTTCTCCACCGTGGTCCTCCATGGGCTGCAGGGGGACAATCTTTTCACCATGGTTGTCTTCACAGGCTGCAAGGGAATCTGCTCTGGTGCCTGAAGTACCTCCTCATTCTTCACTGATTTGAGTGTCTACAGGGTTCTTTCTCTCACGTTTTTCTCACTCCTCTCTCACACAGCTCCTGCACAGCATTTCTTACTCTTTCCTAAATATATTATCACAGCATTGCTGGTGGGCTCAGCTTTGGCCAGCAGTGGGTCCATCTTGGAGATTGCTGCAACTGACTTTATCTGGCGTGGGCGCAGCCTCCCTGAGGTACCAATGCTAATAAAACCTTGCCATATAAACCCAGTACAAATTGCCTGGGGATGTATTTCAAATGTATAAAGTCTGAACATGCTAAAGATATTTCTCAAAGAAGCGTGACTTGTTACGTGACTTACAGCAGGTTTCTGGGCTGCGGAAGTGTGCAGGATCTGCAGGTCCTTTCAGTCTGGCAGGGAGTCAGTGCCATAGGAAAGTGTAACTCCCCAGCCTGAATAGGGTTTGACAGGCAGTGTTTGATCCCCTTGCCCTGGGATCTCAGCAGGCTGTGATGCAGTTATGCTGTGCACCTCTAACATGCTGGATTCTCTGTGCTTCCTGAGAATCAGCAGCATCTGCACGCCTAGGACCCAAGCTTCGTGAAGGCAGCTGTGCAGAGCCCTTTTGTAACAACTGTGGAAGAGCCTTCAGTTCTCTGTGGCTCCATTTCCTCATCTATGCATTTGTGGCTGCAAGAGGAAATTTGTGAATGCTTAAAGGACTGAGTTCCTAGGACGAAAGCTGATATGCAGGCAAAGGCTTAACTTTAAATTCTTCAGGGCAAGCATTACTGCTTATTTGTAAAATGGCACTCCCATGAGCACTCTTCAATAATCACAGCAATGACAATGGAAAATAAGTTTTAGAGTCCACCAATCTTATCTTCTGGCTCACCTTGTGACAGCAGATTTCCAACGTGAGCTGTGAACCTGCAAGCTGCTTTGCACAGATCTCTGTATCCACAAAGAGCAGTTTACAAGCCTGGGGCCACATATACTTAGAAATGAAGGAACAGGTTAGTCAATAGTTGGGATAAATGGGTTACTTTTCATGAGTCGTGATATGCATTTAAATAATAAATGATAATAGAAATAGTAGTGCTAGCTGGAGAAATTGCATGGAACAATTTCCCTGTGTGAAATGGAAACATACAAAATAAATGTTACATTTTTTGCCATATAAATCTTTCAAAAGTGTTTATTCCACGTGGCGCTGGGCCATGGAGCAGGTGGCCATGGCAACCCTTTGCAGGGGCTGCCAGCCAGAAACCCTGGGGCCTGCCAGCGGGTTACTGGGGCTACGGGGGCAGCGGCAGCGGGAGGGAGGCCACCAAGCCTGCCGAGAACCCCTGTGTGTCCGGCTTGAGCCTGCTGGGGAAACGCCTCCAGGCAGCTGAGTGATTTTCTCAGTAAACAGAATTTCCCTTGACCTTGGCTTTTAAAGGGCCCAACTCTTTTGCAGGGTGCTAATGAGGAAAGGCCAGAGGCCTCACAGGAGGAGGAGGGGAAAGGGCCTTTCCTGGCCGAGTGTTAGTGTGGCGCTGGTGCAGGCTGGGTGTCCCACCATAGGTGCGAATAGTTAACAGGCAACTCTCCTCACACCAAGGGACCCAGGGAAACTTGCCCTGCTCCTCTGTGAAATTGGGGTATTTATTCTGCTTAAAGAGCCTTTGTTAAACTGCCTTGGAATAACTCAGGCTTGACAAAGTGGAACTAATTGGCCTTTATCTTCCCCATCTTATGCAAAACAACTTCAAAATCAGAAAGATTCTTGAGGCAATGATATCCAGGATAAGGAGTAAAGCATAAATCTGGATTTTAAGGAGTTCCGTGTAACACAAAACTCAAGTGGTAATTCTGTACTCTGGGAGATGTCAAAACATCTAGAAAAGCAATGGATGCAGGCCACCTCTCTGTCAAGGGTGGAGGTCACCTCTCTTCTCAAGCAGACAGCACAAGCCCTGAATAAAAGACTGCCTTTTAGACAGACACACTCAGCCCAACTCTTCAGCATATCCCACCTTGCTTTGATTTTGAATGACATACTAAGGACTGAATACAAGCTTAGATCTCTCCCTGTTCAAACACCACTGTCAATACCAGCCCTCTTTGTTCCCCTTTTTCTTCCAGTCTTTTAATCTTTTTTTTTTTTCATTTCTTGAGGACAGCTTATTCAGAAGATAACTATTCTCATTTCCAGTTCAGTTGTTGTGGTTACTCTGTTTTAGCCCTTTTCTTCACAAAATGCAGCAGAACTGATGAAGGTTCACTCTGCACATTTAGCATGAATTTCAGTGATTAAAAATAAAACTTGTCATTATTATTTATTCTTATGCCAGGAAAGGATGTGTCAAACCAAGAGAATCAGTTCATCATTTGGCTAATCAAGACTAGCTCCCAGCCTAATCAACCTATTCCCACTTCTGAAAATATGTTAAAAACACGTTATTTGAACTTAATTAAAAATATCCACCTACTTTTTAAGCAGTTACTAAACCCAAATAAACAGCTCTTCTGTGTTCCTAATACGGACCACATCGTTATTACATTCCCATGTCATGGCTCTTAGAGGCCTCAGAGAAAACTGAACTATGCCAATATCTTCATGTGCTCAAAGGCACAGCAGGAGAGGCAGTTTCTAGGCAGTCACTACTCCTGAGAGATTACAGATCTCAGCGGGTAAAGGGTAGAAGATAACACAGATATGGAGAATTGATATTTGATGATCCAGCCTGAGATGATCCAGCAGTTCAGTAAAGAAATACAAGTTTCATAACGTACAGGTCTGTACTCTTCCTGGTTACACTGTACCTATTCCAGTTCCTTAATAATAGCATGGCTTTAGTTCAAATCATTCACTTCAGCATACTTTGTGGCTGAAGTTACTTGAGAAATATCTGATTGAATTTCTAAGACAGAAACCTCTTGTTGAGTGCTGGCTGGACTGGTTTTAACCTTTTCATGCTGGACCAGGGTGGCACAGATGCATCTACTGTTCTGTCAGGACTGGTTGTTTTTTTTTCCCAGAGAAACATATCTAATTACATACCAATGTCTTCTTATTTTTATGTTTCCTATTAGGTGAGCTATACGGCCTAATTCTGCTGCTACAGAAACAAGGAATTTTCCCACTGATTTAAAAAGATTTTAAATTACTAAACAAAAGGCAAATCACAGAATAGTTAGTGTGGCCTCAGAGTGCAATTTGCAAAAAGGAAAGAAGTCATAGGCGTATGGCATTAGACTCAGTTGCCAACATGAAAGTCTGAGATTCACCTTGACTTCTGCCACCACATGCTACAGCACTGACCTTTGGAATTCAGTGGTAGAGCAGAAATGTCACCGTAACATCCCTCACGCTGAAAAGAAAGGTGAAGAAATTGGTTCAGCACTGGCTGGAGAGGGGCACTGAGCTCAGGTGAACTTCCATTCTCATGATGAATGATTAAAGAAGTTTCTTCACAGTTAGATCTCAGGGCTACAGAGCACTCAGGGGTGTAATTTGGAGTTAAGATAAATAAGGAGAGGCTTGGATTGGGATAGGGTTTTTTTTTTGTACTTTCTTAGACCACTAGCACAATGAATTACCAGAAAACAACTTTCTTACCTATCATCAACTGTAGAGAACCTCTGGCTTTTGAAGCTACAGGACCCCTCAGCCACTTAACTAGTTAACTTACACTTTTGCAAGTTTTTGGGTTGGCTTTGGCAACAGTATCTCTTACGTGTTTGCAGTTTATAGCAAGGTTTTTAATAAAGGATCAACGAGCAATTACTGTTTGTTAAAAACAAGTGTGATGTAGATCCTAATAAATCACAGTAGAAGCTTTTGCAGGTTACTGCAAGCAACATACTGATCTATTAGAATTTACAACATTCATGAAGCACACAATAAACCAACTACTGATTGGTTACTAATTCTTGGGAAAAAGAACCATAATGTCAATGGTGGTCAGTATGTTGCTTTCCAGTAAAAAGCCAAAAGTTTCTTTCTTTCTTTCTTTTTTTTTTTTTTCCCCCTGATTGAAATGGCTTTCTGAAGAGGAATTAAACCTGGCAAGGAGGTTTGGAAGAGGAGGGTTTACTGTGAATTAAAGCCTGACAGTTTTCAGGAGTAACAAATCCTTAATTAATGTGGAATGGATGCCAGAGGCAGTTAATTTAAAAAAAAATAAACAAAACAACTTGAAAGTGCAGGAATTCCCTGAAACAAAGGTTTTCTGTTGCCATTTTCTAAGAACATGTCTGATTGGCCTATTTGGTAAGCTATTTGGGTTGGCATCACGGAGGCATCATTCTAATTGTCATTTAACAGAAGCTTTATTTTTTTTATCCTGAACACTTTCATGACTTTCCCATCCCCTAAGCCTGGCATTAAAGAGAATTCAAAATCAAACAAACTACTTGAGAAAGAATTGTCCTTTGACAGAACTGGGGCTCTAGGTTCATTTTAATTTTTCTGTAGACTACATGGTATGGAGACAGGGGCTTCTGTGACTTGATCTGTGACAGCTGGGCTCTTACCAAATAAAAAGCATAATAGATGATGTGAAGTTTCAGGGTAAATTTGCACATTTAGCATATGTAGAGATAGATGAATTTACATATGCAAATACTGTAGAAGACAGATGATGACAGACTGTTGCCTTTGTAAAAGTCCAATTTTCTATCACATTTGTATCAAGTTTGGATAGACCAGACAGTCTTGGCTTTTCATAGTGGTCATGCTAGAGAAGCACAAGGAAATCAGCAGTAATGCTTACCTTTTGCTCATAAAAGCTCATGCAAAATGAATTAAATTAGCCACTTTGTTTTCTTTACTTAACTACAAGAATTAATCCTGGATTCAGTGAGGAGAAATGTTGCTATTAGCAAATGAAAAATGCAATGGTGTAAGTAGGTAGTTATCCTACATTTTTAAATTCAAAAGGAATAATAAGGTCCATTAGCTCACTTTATCTGAGTTTCTGTTTGAGTAGCTGCTGTGAAGAGGAAAATTATTTTTCTATGCATTTCATTAGGTCTCGTTTCTGTGCCACATTACAACCAAGAGCACCTTAATGATGCTAACTACGTTTGACAGGTGCTACAGGCAGGAGCACATAATTGCATCAGCAGAACCCCTCCTTACTCATTAATACATAGGCCTTTCTGGTATCATCATTCCCATAATATGTGAAGGTTTGTAAACTCTAAGTGCGTTTTTCTTCACAACACACTCGTGAGAGGTGCTGAAGCACGTGTTCAGTTGTGTGGATGGGTGACAGAAGCACGGAGAGATTAGGTGATAAGCCTGAGGTCTTTTGCAAAGGTGGTCTGGGTCTCCCACTCACAGGTGTCCCCTCTTTCACGGGCACCTCTTGCTCTGGAGGTGCCTGTGCCTCTTCTCTTCTTTCATGTTGATGTGTGCTGTAGGAACCCACAAGCTGTGTGTCACTAGACCCCTTCACAGATATCTCCTGATTACAGTTTGCTAACTTGTCCTGGGATTGCAAAACATTTTTCATGCAGAACACTAATTGGACATGGGATATAGAAATAACATGGGACAATACAGAAATGTAGATTAGTATCTTTAGTGCAGATCTTTTATAAGTACCTGTTTGTGATGCTCAGCACTTGCTAGTCATGATGTGAACATGCTGCAGTCTCTTTGGACAGGGAAGGGCTGAGCTACAGCATTTTGGACATACAGTTCTCAGTTTGATGGTGCTCTGGCTCCACAGCTCTGCTTTGTGCCATGCAAATTCAGGGGCAAGGGCAAACTACTGTTGGGAATGATGATCTACAAATTTAACCATCTCAGGCCTGGGAGCACCTGGAACCCATTTCCCAGTGAATTGCTCTGACCATTGGGCAGGGTGGCAGGACCACTGCTCAACCAAAGGGGGTTGAGAACACATAGCTCTTTGGACCTCTTAGGTGATGGAAAGTCACCTTGTTTGCTTTTAAATCACAGAAGATTTTTGGTATCTACTATCTTAAGCAAAGAAAATTTCAGACCTTGTCTGAAAGCCTGTGTTTAGGAATACAGGGAATGCTGTAACCTAACTCTAGGTTTAGAGGCCTTCAGGATCCAGCACCCATTGCTAGTGTGGATTAAATTGCTTTCCTGAAGCTATGTGCTTAGTATGGCACACAAGTCCTTCTTATTCACTTAAGTCAGCTACCTATTAAAGAAGGAAGTAAAAATGTGTCTATCAGGATAATAATAATAATCCTATTGTCTTCTAGATATTTAGTTCTGAATTTGATTTTTTAACATGTTTTATATTAAATACATTAGCTATAAATTAGACGTGAGAGTTTAAATGTGATAAATTTTATATCTAATGTTAGAAATAATGAAATATTTTAATATAACATTTAGTGGTGTGGGATTTTTCAAGAAAAATTGTTGAGGCCCAGGTGATATTTATGTATAAAAACCTATTTCAAGGATTAAAATAAAGGTAATGGGGACTTCACAACATCTGCTGGACGATTCCTCAGGGGTTTGTTTTTCTGTGTACTGTAAGACTGCTACTTTTAATGGAGTTTAAAGCACCTAGAAATATAATACTTTGAATGTGATATGCTGGCCTTCAATATTCTTTTTAAAAATAAACATTAACTAACATTTTCATTGATCTTTGTATCTGCCCAGATGACAGAGATATTCAGCTAGTGAGATCAGGATGTGACCCACAGCTATTAGCTCGGTTGCTGTTAGCTTAAGAATTTAATTTTTTTCAGTTTTGTAATGTTCATGTAAGGCATACCATTCACACTCTAGCTTGGAGCCCAGAATCATATATGTAATTTTAATTAGACAAGCAAATGTTCACACAGTTTTTGTTATGAATTTTCCTTTCTGTAAGCCAGGTGTAAATGGGATTCACATGATTAAACTCCCAGATGAGATTTCTTTAATCCTTTTACTTTGGAATATATTAATGTTGGTTTGATTTCAGTGAATGAATACATGTCACTATCAGACTGCTCTCCTCCACTAGCAGGCATAATTATTTGGCTTTCTGTGCATGTGTAGCATTTAATTCTGGTAATGATTTTTTGTCCTTCATTCTGGGGAAGGTAAATTCCCCATTACTACACCCTCCCTTTACTCCATATCTTAAGGTCTCAATATTAGTGCAATACGATTTTTTTAGTGTGAAACGATCCAAATGGGGTTGAATAAACTTGCAATATATTCACATAAAACACATGGAATCTTTTCTTAAATCAATATTCATGCAAGATACCTCTAAAAATCACTGACTGGTTCTATGTTATTGAATAATTTAGTTATCTATTATGTTATTAAGGGTAGCTGCTTTTGATGAGCCTGGTCCATGGGCAAAACTAGAAGATTTTGCTTTTGCTCACTTCCAACAGTTCTAAAAATGACTGATACTTAGGATCAACCTTGAGGTTGCCCTCAAATAACCTGAACACATGCAGTGCCTTTCCTTGTCCTGGTTATTCCTTGTCTCTTGTAAAACTCTGTCTTAGTGTAAAACACTCTCTACATTTATGCAACAGTATATGTTCTGTGTTGTGGCATCTGCAGATGTCTTCTTTCCTTTGGGAATGTAACAGTATCCTTAAACCGTCTTTCTACTTGGCTCCAGAGACACCTGCAAGACTCCAACTGCCATGAGGTATGAACACAAATGGAGAAAAAATTCTTTCTTGCCACCTTCCACCCACAGCCATTTATTTTCTGAACCCTCTGAGATGGACAAAGAGCAATTCTCAACCAACAGAAGGAAACAAGAGAAGAAAATTAGCACATCCTCTGGTCTTTATCCCGACTTTTTACCTTCACTGCATCTTTCAGCTTCTTTTGAAAAAGGAGAGTGTGGTCTGTTACTTCCTTTTCCTTCCTGCATCTCTGTGGAGCAGCTACCTGTCCTACTCGGAGACTTTTTGGAGACTTGGCCAGGTAAGTTTGTTGCAGTTCCCTGCCCTTTGCAGAGGAACGATACCCTGAGACAAGAAAGAGGGCAGGAGTCACAGGGAAACACAACAGCTAAGAGGGTGCCAAGCTCCCACAAACCTGGTGGCAGGCTGTTTGTAATGGTGGTTGGGGGCAGGAGAGGCACCAATGTGCCACCCAATATCACTGGTCTTATGTGCAGACCCCAGAAAGCTACTTCTGATAAATATTACACTACTCTGAAAACCATAACTGCTTGTCAAGTTTTGTACACAGTCAGCTACAAAGGGGGGGGATAAAGGTAGTTAGGCACTTTATGTTAGAAATATAATTGCCACTCACAGATTAGTCAGGTATTACATGTTTAAAATTGGAAAACATGCATTTTATACTCTTGCATAGCTATAGATATATATTTCAGTCCTGCAACAGGAAAGAAACTCTAAATAACAATTGCAAACATATATTAGTGATTCATGTATATCAACTCACCAGAACACAGCTAAGACTGGAGAGTAGGAGTTTGCAGATAACTATCTAGGTGACTAAACCCCACAGTTTCATAAAACAAGGTCTCTTGGAAATTAGTATTTCTTTTATCACAACCAGGAAGAGGAAATGGTGGATACAACTGATCTTAACTGCCAATCACTCATTGTTGACTGAGGCCTTTATATTCCTATTTAAGCTAGATGAATTGGACAAACAAGCAAGCTAAGGGCCAGAGTTGTCCTTCACTTCCTCTGTAGCCAATGGAAAGACTACACTTTCACATGGAACTTGAGATCTGTCCATTACCTGTAGGAAACATGTAGTGGGAAGGGGAGTCTATGCTGAGTACCTCAGCTATACCCCTGATATCAATGTATATTAATCTCTGCCTAAGTCTATATTAATCTTAGTCTAAATCTGTATTTATTACTCAGACAGAATTCCAGATTTAGCAGAGTTTGTGGTCAAGCAGAGATTTGACTCAGGAAGGACTGTCATACTTGTTTGCTAGTTCAGCACCTGGTGACAATAAAAGAACAAAAATGCCCACTTCTATAACTCTGAGAACCTAAAATGAATTATGTAAATATTCACAGAACTGCCCAAGTTGGAAAGGACCTTGAAAGATCACTTGGTTCAACCATTTGTAGAAAAGGCAGCCTAGATGACTTATCTAGCAACCTGTCCAGTTGCATCTTGACATCCTCCAGTGATGGCAATTCTACCACACACATGAGGAAGTTATTCTAGAGATTGATTGTTCTTGTTATAAAAAAATGTCTTTCTTACATTAAGATGAAACTTCTCCCAATGCAACTTGTACCTGTCATCCCTTGTGCTCTCCATGTAGTTCCTTGTGAAGAAAGAGCCCCCATCTTCTTTGCAGAAGTCCTTTTAATGTTGAAATACTGTGATGAGGTCCCTCCTGAGCCTTCTATTCTCCAGGGAGAAAAGACTTAACTCCATCAGTCTTTCTTCACAGGGCAAGTTCTCCAGCTCTTTGATCATCTTTGTGACCATCCTTTGGCCTCTAGTCTGTCCATGGTTTTTTTTAATTGTAGAGACCAGAATGGGACACAGTACTTCAGGTGCAGTCTGACAAGTCCTGGGAAGAGTGTGAAGATCATGTCTCTTATCTCTGCTACTAATGCACCTGCAGATGCAGCCCAAGATCTGATTTGCTTTTGCTGCTGCAGTGGTGCACTGCTGACTCTTGGTCAGCTTGTTGTCCACCAGGTTCCCCAAGTGCCCTTCAGCAAGGCTGCTCCTCAGCCACACAGATTCTAGCCTGTACTGGGTTCTTTGGTTGTGTCATCCCAGATCCATGACCTTGCACTTCTCTTTGTTAAACTTCATACTGTTCTTGCTAGCCCACTGTTCCAGCCTGTCCAGGTCTGTCTGTAAGATGGCTCACCCTTCTGACATGTCTGACCAGCCAGTAGAGTGGCAGCAGCAGACTTGGTGAGGGTGCTTTCAATCCCACTGACCAGATTATTTAATAAGATGTTGAACAGTGCGTGGCCCCGTACTGATCATTGAGGGATCAATCTCATATATGACAGGCTGACAACCTGAGTAAAACCCTGTGCTTGCCACCATCTAAGTGCCACCCGTGAGCCAATTTCCTACCCACTTTGCAGGCCACCCATCCAGTCTGTATCTTGCCATTTTGTCCAGAAGGCATCTGTGGGTATCCAGGGGTATAAAGGGCTGACCTCCCCCTTCTTGCAGCCAAAAGTAGTGCCAGAGCTACTGGCAACCATGCTGTGCATGGAGCACAAGGAAGAAGGGCTGTGTGGGGATTTCTCTTTGGGAGTCCGTGCAACCACTAATAAAGTGTTCATACAATTTGCATATGATTCCTCTCATCATGCTGTTCTTATGTTCATTTCTGGGTGACATATGAGCTACAGAGTTTTGTTTGCACAAACACTCACAGAAAGTTAATTTTAATGATGCAAATAAATAGTTTCACAAGCCGTAATTCTGAATTTGCACTTGAAGGAATGATTAAATCGCCATCCAATTAAGGGACAGAAACAACAAGTGGCTTATGTAATTAATTGCCTTGGAACATATTGCTCAAACAAGATCAATAAGGAAAAATGTTAAAATTACATGCACAAAGCAAGTCGGAATAATTACTGTATTTGAGGAAATTTGTGTTATTTGGATGTATCTCATGTTTTGAGAGGACTATTTAATTTTCTCTTCTGGTCTTTTAAAAATATCTGATGCATCATTACATGACATGAGAAAAAAAAAAGGTTGTTGTTTTTTTTTACCCCTTTCTTTAGCTACAAAGAGCCACAAGTAGTATTCACTTTGTTGATATGTTTATGGTACAGACTATTGAGCTCCTAGTCTTCTACTTAAGAAGTTAATTTTCCAGTCTTGGAAGGTTTATCTGACCTTTACTGAAAAAGCAATGGTAAAAAGATATACCTTAGATTCCCCAAATAATATGGATTCATTTTCATGAGTTTTATTGGAATATATATCCCTAAAGAACTAAGTAAAGAGCTGGCTTGATTCCATGTAGAAATATAATTACTGTAAATTGCATGCTTACTAGCATCGATTACTGATGAAGTTGCAATCAGGGCTCTGACAGATGAGGGATTAATTCCCAAAACCCATGATTTCTTCCTTCTTCTTGTTATGAAGAAACAAGATGGGGGAAACCCATCTGAATATCCCAGATAAATAAATTAAAAAGTTTAGGATGGAATAGAACAGCTGGAAATGTAACTGGTGATAACCGAATGCTAATTAACTTCAGTGAGCAATTTTCCACTGGGTGCTCTATTAGCCATAAAGAAAGAGAAACTAGAGAAGTCACGTGGTGTGCATTTTCATTCAGAAATTTGATACAAACTGCTGTCCTACCTATATGGTAATTGGAAAATGACTGTACTGCCTGTTACAGGTATAAATATTCATGTGACTGATTTGCAAAAATCCTTTAATTTCTTTTTAAGCCCTGACTTGTCTTTTCAGAGACGAGTCCTTGCTTTTATAGATAATCAAAATGAAGAGTCTGCTTTTAAGAATATTTTTGAATGCTAAAGCTCTTTCTCTGATATTCTTTGGCAATTTGGGCTAATTTGGTGTAGCTTGCTAGAGCACTTCCCAAGCAGCAGTTTCAAATTATGTCCATAATCCATAATAGTGTTGACTACTGCTTAGAACAACATATACAATGAAAAATGAAGCCTTCTTTCAGAAAGGAGCTGTTTAAAAAGTAGGAAAGGAATGCTAGGTGCCTTACTTAAATTTTTTCACCTTTTTACACACTTCTGTATTCATTATGTGAATTGTTTTTTCTACATACTTGTTCCCCTAGGTGTTCACGATCCTTTGGTTCTGTATGATCCTTCAGTTTGTTATCATGTAAGAAACTGTATTCTGAGACCTGGTTACATGGCTTTTAAAGACATCCAAGGCTATGCAAGTTTTCAATAAAATATGTCCTCATATGACCTTCACAAACTGGAAATTGACATGAAGAATGAATGTCATCTTTCATGACTTCAGCTGCCCAGAAAGTAGCTGCTGCATTTTTGGTAGAAAGAAATAGGGTTACTTTCCTGCTTGAGTTTTTATCTTTTTAGAAATGCTTCTGAAGATGCCAGTTGACTTACTGATAGGCTAGCTGCAATTAGCCATGTTAACTGTGAAAGTTGGGCAAAATAAATAATAAAAATTGAATATGTGATCTTGTGTTGGTACCTGTTTTTCTCCATTAACTGTCTGAGGAGTCACTGACATGGTGGTCGGTCACTGGAAGAGGCTCCCCAGTGAAGTGGTCATGGCACCAAGCCTGTCAGACTTCAAGGAGTGTCTGGTCAACACTCTTAGTCACATAATTTAGTTTTAGTAAGTCCTACATGGAGCAAGGAGTTAGACTCGATCTTCATGGGCCCTTTCTAACTTGAGATATTCTATGATTCTGTAAGTCTATATGACTAGCTTAGATTAAGCAGTTAACCTTTAGGCATCTTAAAGCAGGTCAGGTGAATCCCACCACACAGTCTACAGGCAAACAGGGATATCTTTCCATTTTGAGATGAACAGTCAGCAAAGGCATGAGGCTGAGGTATTGCCTTCCAGTCTTACCTTGGATGCTTACTTTTAGCTTTAATGAAATACTGAAGTTTTTCTTCTTACTGAGAGAGATTCTTAAGTTTTTACAAAACCAATGTATTACTAAGCAGTGTCTTGCCTATGGAAAAACAGAAAATCCATTTCTTGAGGAGTTTATAATTTACAGGATGATTGTCTTTCCTTTGTGCAAGTGGTTTCCTATCACTCATGTCACAGATATTTTAATATTTTTTTTCTGTATTCTTTTTTAAAGGAAACTGCTCTTAAGAACCAATCTCTAATGACCTCCTTCATCTAAAACATCACCATTTTTCCCCTATAGCAGTTGTTTGAACTTTGTGATCAGGGCTAGGAAAGGGAATATTTAAATATTGCCACTGGAATTCATGATATTTCTCTGATCAAAGACACCTTTATCTACAAGACAAGTAAAGGGATCAATATAGTCCTCATTACTTGCCACAACAAAGGATTTTTGAAATAACTAAGTAGAGCTGTCTTTTTTTAAAGCAAACAAACCAAAACCCTGTAATTGTCAGAGGTACAGTATTCTGTTGCTTATTAATGAGATTTCGGGAGAACAAGTTCTTGCCAAGTTTTAAATCTTGAAGTGCTGATTAAATATTAATTTTATTACTGTAAAAGATTAAAAATTGACTATAGCAACCAAAAGGTCATTTCTGCAACACCGTCAATGCATTAAATATATTTCATGCCCATAAGAGATCTTTTTACAAGATTTGGGAAAACAGCTGTGGTAGGAAGAGACATGTCAGAAATGGCAATAACAATAATTACATCTAACTGTATTCCTCAGAAACCTATTTAAAAGGCTGTTTGGTAGAAAATATGTGGGTCAAGAACTGTCATTGCTCTAATATAAAATGTGTGTGATTAATTTTATACAATTCTTGATCAAAAATGCACAGAAAGTTTGATACCACAAATAGCTCAAAATCTGAAAACTTTCAGTTTTTGTGACAATGCTTTGATTTTGAAAACTGGATAGGAACCACCTGATCATGGTGAAATGATTTTGAAAATAACTAAGCATTCTAACATTCAGGCAAAATGACTAAATAACTACTAAAATAAGCTACTTTCTTTTCACTTCTTTGCTGATAAGGAAGTGCTGTGATCTGAGTGATGAAAATAAAAGACAAAATAACACTAAAATTAGCTAGCACTTTTACAATGTGGGTAAAAAAGTGGCAAGAAATATTCCTTTGGTTATCTTTTGTGTCTTACAGTAAGAGAAAGAAAGAATAGGTGTTCCTGTCAGAGATGTTGTCCTACAGGTGTAATTTTTGCTATAGATTTGATTGATATATATTTGTACATACAAGTGGGGTGTGGCTTTCTTTCAGTCCTAATGCTGAGCTGAAAATGTCCATTAGCATCTTGTTGGGTGGTTGATGTACATGCCAGGGTAGAGTTTCTGTGAGAAGCTATAGGTATTGCTAGGAGGTCTCTTGCCTTGGCTTCAGACTTCAAGGAATGAGGATCTTCTCTACTTATTTTGGTTTTCAAGACTTTGTGACAGTTTTTGCTGTAATGTGTTACTCTGAAAGATGACTCAAACTCAGTTAAATACTTTTAATTTAAAACTTAATTTAAAAGTTTCTTATCTCCCATTTGTATGAAGACTACAGAAATTCATAAAAGGAGCTCCTAATTCCTCCTGATTGTTAGTAAAAAAAAAAAAAGAAGTTATTTTGTCTGCTTCTTCTGGTATCCACTTAAGGAGGGAGTTATCTACACATGAGATCTTGAAACTGTGTTTTTCAGGTCTAAAGTGCTGCAAAAGAGAGCAGGCAAATGGCAACAAAAGCTAAGATTGAGGCATCAGTTTCCTCTATGAGTGAGTAAAGGCATTGCTCCCTATTGAGAGTGTAGCAATCCTTAGGAACCCTCAGACAAAGAAAAAATAAAATCTTAACAGAACTTTGAGGGGAAGCTTTTAAGTATCTAGTCCAATTTTTAGAGTGGCTTCTTATTGTGCTTAGATCTCCAGCTGAGTTGCCTCAATACATCAGATATGCAAAAAACGATAGAAGGAGCTGGAAAATACTTAGGATATTTTTCTGTTTTTCAGAAAAGGTTTTTTTTCTCTTTTTCCCCTGAGATGACAGGATAAAATCCATCCTTTTATTTTGCTAGTGATATAAGGAGAACTGATTCAGAGATAGTTTTTCCCAAAGCATATAAATGTTTAATGTGTATACTGAAAACTTCCTTACAGACTGTACCATGATCAGTCAGACTAATGAGGATATTTCATGTATATAAGAACGACTGAAATGCTCATTCTAGTTTTTTCATCTAGAAGTCCTCACTTTCAGTCTGTGCAAAGGCCTGCACATTGATCTTGAGATTCCAAACTCCAATTTAAACAACCCAAAATGCTTCTGTGACATCAGGAACATAATTACAAAAGGAATAACACCTGTCAAAGAGGAGTAACTTTACAAATAGGTTCATACAATGGTTACACATTCTCATATACCCACAATATTAATTTTCTCAATTTTTCAAATTTGGGCAACATCAAAAAATCAAAAATGAGTATGTGATTAGAGCATTATAATAGAAATTATAAGCAACAACCACAGTCATTATCAAAATACTGTTTGTTTTGTTGGGGGTTTTTCTTCTGAAGCAAGCAAGAATCTAGGTTTTTTTATTCTTATTCATAGGCATAAAAAAAACCAAATCTGGCTAGGTGCTCCAGCTTACTGTCTAGTGAGCTTTTCCATATAAATCAGGACCGATAGCCATGTTCCTAAAAATCCCTCATTCCTTAAATAATTATAGGACTTGAAGTGATAGCATCCTGATCAGCAGTCACTTTCTATTTCATCATAGCACTGGATTATCAAGCACTGGAACAGGCTGCCCAGGGAAGTGGTTGAGTCACGATCCCTGGACATATTTAAAAGTTGTATGGGTATGGTATTTAGGGACATGGTTTAGCAGTGAACTAGGCAGAGTTAGATTACTGGTTGGACTAGATGATCTTAAAGGTCTTTTCCAACCTAAACTATTCTATAAATAAAGACAACAGAAGACACAGTATATTAATTTATTGTAAATCATGTGAGTTTTTTTCTGTGAATGTCTAGTGGAAATACATTCAGTTATAGAACCTGCTACAATTGTAAGAAAAATGTAAAGGGAGGAAGGGTGGTCCTTGTGGTTCCTTCCAACCCTGACAGATTCTAATCTGTTTTAGCAGAGGACTTTAGAGCCCTAATGGCTTAATGGTTGGACTCAATGATCTTAAAGGTCTCTTCCAACCTAAAGGATTCTATGATTCTATGATTCTAAGTCTTTGAATCCTAAATGCATAATTATAACAATATCAGCATAAAAAAATAGCAAATTTAGGCTAGCAAGATCTGTCCTGGACCACACAGGGTCAAGAGTGAATATTTGGAAAAAAATTTTAGAGACATAACTGTAATTAATTTTACTGAGTGATAAATATGGTTCCAACAAAGAAAATGTGATTCTTCTGCAGCGGTCTTCAGGCAAATAACTAAAGCACATTAGTACAAAAAGACTCCTGTGCACAGCAAATGTTTCAATAAAGACTTTGAAACAGTGGAAGCATTAATGTTGCTGAGTAACAATAATTAAAAAGATAATTTTGAACAGTGTTTGCTTTTTATGACAGATCTGTGATATAATACAAAGACGATTTTCTGACATGTAAATCATGTCAAGTGATTTACATCACTTATATGTGATGTGTATGTATTATTAAGTGAAGCAGGAAGGAGGAAAATTTGTAAAATACAGCTCAAATAGTCTTTCAGGTAATTCTTTGACAAGAGAGAATAGTTTATCCTTTATCCTGTATACATTTTCCCAAGTCTAAACCCTACATGGGAGCAATACTTTTTATGCCAGTTCTACTGAGATACATAAGCACATATATTTCAAGTTTTCAAGACTAAAGGCTAAAAAAATAGGATAATTCAACCTTTGAAGCAGAGTATTTTCCCGAAGTGAAGTAGGAAAGCAACATTATGGGTGGATATCTGAGATGTAATTTTATCCACTCTGTTGTTAAAGACATGGGGTAGGGGCTTATGTTTATGCTCATGTTTTAAAACAGTTCTTTCCTAGCTTCATCTTTCTGTTCCTTTTCTTAATCATATAAAAAAATGGTACCAAGCACACAACTTCTACGCCTTGCAACCTAATCCAGGATAAATTTTAGAGACATAGACATGTGAGTCCAAGTAGCATCCTAACCCTAAGGAGAGCTGAACACGTCTTGAAAGGTGCTGAGGGTTCTCAGTTTCCATTGGCAGTAGGACTGTGTATGTAACTAGTATTTAAAGCAATGCAAGTCCTCAAACTAGCTAAATACGAGACACATATTAGGACCACTTCTATTCTTGAAGTAAGCACCCACTTAATTTCTATGAAGTCACAGCAGTCACAATTTTCATTCCCTACTTTTCATTCAATCTCCTGAAGATCAGAGAGAGCTGGCCCTCAGGTTCATTCAGGAAGAAGCCACAGCTCCATGGGAGAGCACAGGGTGATGTGCTTGCAGCTTGGCACAGCACTGTGCAAGGCATAAAGGGCCAGAGAGAGAATCAGGCAAGAAAATAGACAGAATGAACAAAGAGGTAGAAAAATCCATACTCCATACATCTATTAGTTTGTTGGCAGTTAGGTTTTGGATTTAAAAAAAAAAAAAAAAAAAAAGATGAATTTGGGGAATACAGTCCAGATTTCAGGTATCTTTCTTTTGGGGCAAGTGTTGTAACTTATAACCTTTGCTTGGTCCTTGACCAGCCTCTCCAGGTTGCTGGCATGTACTGTTGTCACCTGGGCAAGGGAAAAACAGCAGAAGATGAGAAGTGCCACACCTGATGCTGGGCTGGAGCAGCCTCTAGGGCCAGAGCAGAGACAGGAGGGACACATTGTGGCAGCTCAGCTCCCTCAGCAGGAGCTTGATGTAGGACAGCTGGGTCACCTGGACTCCCTCCACTCCTGGTGGCCTGTGTATGAGGAAGGGATACAGAAAGAGCTGAGACCCAAGATGCCTTTTCCCTCTCCTACCAGCCTGGGGAACATTTCCAAGATGCCCTGAAGCAGCCAGTTACCACCCAGCAGTCGCATGGAGAGCAGTAGCAGGGAGTCCTGGGGAGTCTTTCTGGGGCATATTGGTGCGCTCAGTCTCCTGAACATTAATGTAAAGCAAGGAATCAGTCATAAATAGCACTTTTAGGTGGTGTTTGGCATGCTTTTATTTTAATCATGTTTCTTTAACAGTGTGTTGTTGAAAGTGCAGCCTCTGTCAGCAGGTAGACAATAACAAAGGCGAGAGAGAGCGCTGGTAATGGAGCTCTCCATTAATTAAGTTCACTAATTTCAATGCTGGGAAAATACCACTGTGTGTTGGTGGGGAGAAGGAGGAAAACACCTGGCACCATGTTGTCCTGCTGCGGCTGGCACAGGAATGAAGTCCTGAAAATCGAGAGCTGGTGGTGTGGTCAGCTCTGTCTGCAAAACCCAGTTAACAGAAGAGCCCGTAGATAGCAGGAGAAAAGCTGTGCTCCTTTGCTGCATCATGCACTGGGTTTTTTTTTCCATGTCTATTAATTATTTTAAGTCCTGTCAAACTTGTTTTGGCAAGGACTTCCAAAAATTCAGATATTCAGATGTATTTTGCAACATGAAGATATGTGAAAAAGGTGGTGTGAGTTTGAGGGAGTGATTAACCTACAGTAAAATTTCTATAAAATAGTGAATTATTTTGTGGACAAGCCCATTGCTGTCATTCTAACTTCTGTCCTACAGGCAGAATATTTGTTGTACAAGCAGTAAATCCATCATTTATATTTGTGAATATATCTATGAGTGGTGACTGAGATTCAAAACCCACTGCTGATTCAAAAGATCAACACCACACTGGGTACTGAACGTTGTATTTTGCTGCTCTTAAAGTCATCTGGCATGCAGCAGTGTATGTGTATATATACACACACACACACACACACACATACATAAGAATATATATAATTACTTCCCTTCAGAATCAGTCAACCTCTGCTTTGTCCACACGGCTGAGCCCCTAAAAGGAGGACAGTTTGCAGAAAAAATGTAAATGTAATTGATTTGTTAAGCTGAATGCTGTTCTCCTTGGCTGTATGTTTTACCATCTCTTGACTATCTCTATACTTTTCATGCAAACACTGGGAAGGGCAGGCCAAGAGGTTGTGGGTGTAAAATACGCAGGTTTGTATTCTGCATCACTCAGTGTGGTATTTCTGCTTCTGCCTGGATGAGATGCTTAGTTTGGGAGACAGGTGGAGAGTAAATGGGATCAAAGAGACTTAGGAGTGTTTAATACATATCTACAGCTATTTGCTTGGCAAAGATGATGACGTTCCATTGCATGCTAATTCTTTTTGCAAAGCCAATAAAAGAGCAGATTTTTCTTACACAAGCTGACTTAGAAGTCTAACACTGTTGTGGATTTTCCTTTTTATTTTTTTTTAACTGATATCACATAAAACCTAGGTTGCTGTGACTTTATCCTTCTCCACGGTTAAGTGTAAGGGTAGTGAATTTTAAGGACAAGAGTGAAGGATTACCCAGAAGGAAGCCAGTACAGATACTTCCACTTGAGAATATGATTTGATGAAGAATAAAGCAGAAGAAGATGAGCAATGGTGAGTAATATTTTCTGTACTGACAAAAGGGAGAATATCCTTGAAGTAAAAATGTCCTGATAGAGAGCATCACCTTTTTAAATATGTGCCCTCTTTAACCAAGATTGGTTGAAACATGATTTGTCTTCTGCTATAAGGATTTGGGGAACAAAGGAATAAGCAAAATCTGGCCATATTTAAATCTCACAAGTAAATTCTGACTTCTGTCAAACTGATTGTAAAACTCATCTTGACTATGGTGGCAACAAGAATTCTTTCCATGTATGTTGAAGAAAACAAAGGCATTAGCTTCCAGAATCTGGTAGAAAGAACAAAAAAACCCAAGAAGTAAGAGGGCAAATTTGTATCTTCTGCAATGATAAAGAGGACGAATTTATCTTTGGCTGTGGTTAAGAAATGTGATTAGACATGATGTTCCTGAAATTCTACTGCTTTGCCAAGGACAAGTTTTAGAAAGCCCATGAGGCAATAATAAAAATTACAACTTGCAGCTATTGCTAGCATGGATTAAGGGTACTCTTGCACCGGTATGGTGCTCATAAATGATAAGCCATGATGTCTCAGAAGTGACAGTAGGCAATAATTCAAATTTACTTATGCCTCAATTAACCTGTATTTTGACATTCTAGTTAATCAAAATAAGATCTATTTAACTTCTTTCTACTGACAGCTGACCTGCTTTTTTTCCTCTCCCATGCCCAAATAAAAGCAGATGGCTTAATGCACAGACGCTCATGGACAGCAGAGCTCAATTAGCTTTGTCTGATTAAATATTTTCAGAGAATACCCGACTTGTCAATTACTGCTTAGTACATTAAAGCCAAACAAATTATATGCTTTCTAAATTATGAATTCAACAGTAACTTTGCAGTCTTCTACATACTAACTGTGCATATGGTTTCATATAAGCCTACTCTCTAGCCAGTAACTGTGATTCCAATAACTTGATTCCATTAAGAAAGAAGAAAGATGATCAGAGTTGGAACAAATGAGGTAATTATGATCTAAAATGCATTTACCAGCAAATAGCCACATGTTTGTCTGTAAGTTCTACAAGGCAAGGATTATCTTTTTATTCTGTGTACACCCATCTAGCACAAAGGGAATCTATGCCATGAGTAAATCTCAAAGCACTACTGCAATAGAAATAATAAACTATATAAGGAAAGATCTGTGTTTTGGGAAAAACTGCTAGTTAATTGTCCATATAAATGTATTTAAAATTTCCTACACTGTTGTCTTTTTTTTCTGTTAATGTCAAAGCAATTTTGAAAGACTGCTTGTGAAACTGTCTTGTAACTGATCACTGAGAATAAGAGTATTTCTTTTAATATGCCCAAAATGCAAGCAGTTATTTGATGTTGGAAGCTGGACAGTTTGTTTCATTTATTGCAGTGATTCATTCCCACTTTCTCACTAAGTCTGGTGCTTTTACTATCCAAAACAATTTCAACTTTTAAATAATTGGTTGTATTAGAGTTGGGGTTTGTTTTTGGTTTTTGTTTTGTTTTGTTTTGTTTTGTTTTGTTTTTGTGTGTTTTTCAATTAATAGTAGTAAATATTTGATGTTCAGCTAGAGTTTAATAATTAGAAAATATAATTACTTCTAAATTAGCTTTTGCAGCTTTTTGGTCAGTAGACTGACATTTCATAGCCTGCCTGGCTGAAGTCACTTTGAGCTAATTGCAGATTTTCTCACTCCATTTAGCTGCTAAACCCTGACATATGGGTTTCTGATCAGTTCTTCTATTCAAACAGATCCTCAGGGGAAGCTAGCAGTTAAAAAAATATTAAAACAAATTTTTTAAAAATTGTTCCAATAAAGTGAAGACTATTTAAGGCTCATGTTGTCAATGCTGGAACTATTCTCCACTTGTCAAAGAAGAGGATATGATGGAAGTGAAGCTTGAACTTCCCACACTACCTGGCAATCTGCTGGGAAGGAGCACTTCTCAGAGGCGAAGGACAGCAGAGCCACATGACAAAAGGTGGTTAACTCTTGGATAACCGCGTCTCTGTAGCTGTCAAACTACAGTTCAGTAGTATGCTGCCACTCAATAGTTGCTGCAATACTCCTCAGTTAGCAATTTGACATGTTGTACCTGGATTTTAATTTTGAGTTTGAGTTTAATAGCCTGGAGTTTATTTTGACAGTTTTGGAGTTTGGGTTTTTTTTTGAAAGAGCAGTTAGAGAGATTAAAATAACATGAGCATTGCTAGAAATATCTCATATTTTAACAGTGTTGTCTCTGGTTGAAGGAAATCCTTGTACATCCAGATTCTTAGCTACCTAGTATTAACTCCTGAAAAGAAATATCCTTTGTAAGTTAACACCATTTTCCTATTAACTAATGTTACCACACAGTTCTGTTTGTTTGCTGATGCTGTCAGTATACCTTGCTTCAGTAGGACTGCAAGACCTGCAGTTGAATTGTCTCATTGGTTTCACTGGTAACAGCCATGTTCTCATTTGTCCAAAACAAGTTTAGTTCTGGGGTGATGTTTTCAGTTTATCAGATCCAGAAATGTATCATTTTTTAGATGGAGAACTGCATGAGAACTTCAATGCTTTTAGTGTTTGTTTGTGTTAGTGTTGTAGTTAATAAATAAAATAAGAAAAAGAATGGTGGGTGGGAGTTGTAAAAGTGAGTCAATGATTTTAGTGCTTGTTTGTCTTAGCGCTGTAATTCATTTAAAAATGGGAAAAATAAAGGTGGGTGGAAACTGTAAAAATGAACTGTTGCAGTAGAGGCAACTGAAACCTGAATTGACGAGTCTTATTTTTGTGTTTTCTCTATTCTTTTTATGTGCTAAAGTCAGGGATGACAGAACTGTGCTTTAAGTAGACAGAGGCTGCAGGAAAGGAGGTGCCTAACATTAGTGAATATAATTGGGCTGAATTTCATTAGCTTGTGTTGTGAATCCAGAATTGAAATGAATATATTTTCATGTGTTCACTATCTTACAGAGAAAATACTTTAAAACCAATTGCTGTCAAGATGCTGAAATACTGTTGTTGACATAAGTGCATCCTATCTATTCACTTCTTGCCCAAGAATAAGATCTGTTATGTCAGTTCCAAGAATAAGATCTGTTATGTCAGTTCCAAGAATAAGATCTATTATGCCAGGTTTTTTTAATTGAAGTCACACTTTCATTTAAAAATGTTTAATGAAATATTTCCTGCTAGTTCAAAGTACAGGGATCCTCAGTGTACCATCTGCTACAATACCTGTATATAGAAGTCAGTAATTACACTGTGCCAGTGGGATGGGAGTTGAATTCAGAACTGAATTCTTTTAAGATAAGAACAGCTTCAGTATATGAAACCAGAAAGTGGTTTGAATAGTAACAATATTGATTTTCCACCATAAAAAACTGTTAGTGTCATCTAAAAGGGATATTTTCATCAAGCTTGATAATACAAGTCCCTGCAGAAGACTGACAGTGTGAGATGTCTCCTGGGCTCTGTAGTGATTTGTGGTGGACCATTTAGGGATGAATATTCATAATGTTTTTGTTACTTTCTGGCATATTTTGATACATGGTCCATACAAATCCCCAAACTGGGTTAATCATCTGAAAGGGGTTTAATCATCTGAAAGTTAATTAAGATCTCTCTAGTCATGCATGTATTGTATCTTTTCACTGGATTTAATTTACTGCTAGAAATAGGCCCATTAGGATAATTATTATGATCCTGTAAGGAAAACAGTTGGAAGCAACATTTTCATGTTGCAGAAGACCCATGAAATTATCCTGCACTGAATAACTTCACAGCTTAAACTCAGGTAACTGTTTTGCTTGAAAAGGAGAAGTATATGGTGCATATCCACCAGCAGATGAGTTGGTGACACAGAGATTTTATCAATAAAAATGTAGACAGCTAGGAAAACTTGGTAATTCTAAAGGATTGGAGAAAATCTGTTAGGAAATTACTTTGAGCATTGCCCAAAATTTGAACTAATAACCTTAAATACACAATAGGAAGACAAAAAAATGCTGCAGAATGTTCCCTGATTTCTGTGGTAAACTATGCTTGCTACAAGTCTTCAGTTTAGGGGAAGATGACTGAGGAGTTGTGTCAGCAGTGTTAGCATGGGGAAGGTAAATTGGAAGATCTGAGAAGAGAGGATTTGATCCAGATGCTGGGCTCGGAGTTGCCTTTCTCTGTCCGCAGTACAGCTCAGGAGTCTGATGTGCCAGAACACGGTTGCATGGTCCCTCATTTTACAGATTGAAAATTTCTCTCTGCTATATAACTATCCTTTCAAATAGGAACTCAGGGATGCAGAGGGAATGCATGTATTTGTTTTTTATTAATTTATCCTTTGGAGAGCTAGCAATATTTCAGCTGAGTCATCATCATAGTTTGAACTTTGGTACTGCCAACATTTGCTGGAAAGACCTCCATGTCTAGAGTTTATGGAGTAAATTATAGTGTGTTGCTACCTCTTGTTGACCAGCTTTTAAAACATGGGATGCTTATTAATGTGTGAAACAGTTGACCGCTGGTAGGGAAACCTAGAATCAGCTCTAAGTCCTATAATTTGGAGTTTTCTAGGAATTATAGATGCTCTCACCTTAAACTTCTCTCCTTTCTCTCCTGCTTGCTTCTTTTCATTCCAGGCACATAGGCCCTCTTCTTCCTTGGCTGTTTGTCCTCTGCTGCCTTCACCCACTTGTTTTTATTCTGTGCCTGTAATTCTTGCTTTTCTGTCATGGTTTAGACCCAGCTGGGAGCCGAGCACCCACATGGATGCTCCCTTTCCCCCCTCAATGGGAAGAAGAATAGTGAGAAAAAGGTAAAACCCCATGGGTTGAGGTAATTAGAATTTAATAGAAAATGCAAAACAAACATGAACATTAATAGTAATGAAGCTATACACAAAATGAGTGATGAATCATAGAATCATTATGGTTGGAAAACACCTCCGAGATCATCAAGTACAACCATCACCCAACACTACCATGACCATTAAACTGTGTTCCCAAGTGCCACACTACATGTTTTTTGACCAGCTTCAGGGATGGTGACTCTACCACCTCCCTGGGCAGCCTGTTCCAATGCTTCACCACTCTTGCAGGAATATCCAATTGAAACGTCCTCTGATGCAGCTTAAGCCCATTCCTTTTGTTCTATTGTTAGTTATTTGGGAGGAGAGACCAACACCCACCTCACTACAACCTCCTTTCAGGGAGCTGGGGAGAGCAATAAGGTCTCTCCTCTGCCTCTTCCGCTCCATTCTAAACAATCCCAGTTCTCTCAGATGCTCTTCTTAAGCTATGTTCCCATGAAGAACCAACCCGACCAATGATGCCTACCAGAGCCCACCTCAACCACCCTGTCAGAGCCCACACTGAGCCTGGCCAACCCCCTCACCCCCCTCCCTCCCAGCCCTTATATAGTGGGCACACATCAGTATGATACTGAATAATCCATTGGCTGCTTCAGTTGTCTATTCTGGTTGTGCCCTCCTGTGAAAATTAACCCTATCCTAGCCAAACCCAGGACATTTTCTTATCACTCCATGCTCAAATCTAGCTTTTCTAGCTCATGGATAAAAAGAGTTGTAAGAGCACAGAAGACAGTATCCTTGCTTCAGTACAGCCTGGGGCCAGACAATTCCCTAAACCAAATTTCAAATCTATGTCCAAAAGAAAGTGCTGCTACAGATTCTTAACAGGAGTTCTTGATAAGACTGTATTTTTCCATAATCTCAATTAAAAAAACAAAAACAAACAAGCAATCAAAAAACCTAACCAATAAAAAACAAAACAAACAAAAAAACACCCTGAACTGTTTTCGTTAAAATTTCCCACCCAGGAATTTGGCTGGAGGCAGGTGTCCTGTGCAGGAGCTCTTTAACTCAGCAGCAAATACTAAAGACCTGGAAAAAAAGCTCTCAAGATAGGAAATATCATATGATACCAGTTCTAGCTGCCAGCTTCACTTCTCTTGCCTATGCCAGAAAAATATTGTTTCAGCTACTCTAATGGGTGCAGTCAAGTGGGGAGAACTTCTGTCAGGCAGAGGATACTCATGTGAGAACTCCTCTGGTCATTGCTACTCATACTGAAACATCTCAGAGCAGTGTTAATCAGAGCGAGCTTAACTCCAAGCTGTGCTGAAAAGTCTGCAGCCCTGTATGAACAAAAATTGGTTTGTGGGTGATTATTTTACAAAAAAAAAACTAAGACAAACAGAGGCATTTCTAAGCAACTGATTTAGACAACTGTGAAATCTAATCTGTGTGAAACTAAACTCTCAGAACTATTAATTCAAGCCATACTGTGCCGTATAATTATGTTGGCTATTCCCTGTGGTGCAACATTGTCTGCAAAAGACGCTGGTCACGTGAGTATAGTGCTTTCAAGCAATTATGACCTGTATTCAAAATTATTGAAGCTTAACTGATTATCCAGCAAATATTCAAAGGGCAAAAGCTCCTCCTCCAACTCTGCATTCCCTTCCTTCCTGGTGAACTTATGAGTGCTTGAATCCATGTTCTGCTACTGATTCCTGCAAATCCAGAGAGCAATCATGAGTACTTATTGTCTTCTTCCACTTTCCATTTGGCTGAGAATTTATATTTTGCAGTAATTCTCAGATAAGGCAATGAAAACTTTGTTCTCCATTTCCTCTCCAAATGCCACGGGAAGTTTTTGCATAATTATATATTGCAGTATTTGTAGTGTTAATGTTGATGCCTTTATGGAATTTCAAAGCAGTGACAAAATTTAAACCTTTGAGTAGACTAATGACCATAACCAATTTTCAGATTATGTGCTCAGCTATATTTTTCACAATTTTAATTTGATTGAAGCATTAGGGAAAGTATTTGTACTGTTGTAGTGTTGAAGTTTGAATATCGAGTTGCAGAAATAAAGTTTATCAGTTTATTACTGATATAGATGCACAATTCTAAGTAATCTCAATTATGAGTAGCTTTAAAAAATCCTTTTGTAAATATTTTTAACAGAAAAAGGGACAATCAGAGAAAGTTTATTTTTTACCTCACTAAAATTTATTTTTCCTTTCCTCAGATATTTTGCATGCACAACACGGTAGTGTGTGCTGATAGAAGCTATTAGTCTCTTGTGAAAGAAAACAAAGCCACATTCCCTGCAGATACACACAGGCACTAATCATCTCCAAACCAACTGATACACAACTGGCCCAAAATGTGGTTTGTCTGCCCCTGTGCTGCCTCAGAAGGATTTTCAGTGTTCTGAGCCCCACTGAGTGATGTTGGTTCAGGGACATAGTTCTCATTTCATTATTGGGGTTTTCCTCCATTTAGTTTTTTTATAATCCACTGGTGCTGCCCTGAACGGAGGCCTTATATCTGTTACACCTACACCTGCTGGACTGCATACCACAGAGGTGCTGCAGCACTGGAGATTTCTAATCTACTCCATAACATCTTGGCTAATTTGATAGAGAAAATTGGCATGCAATAATAGTCTCTAACTATAATAGAATTTACAGTTAGTTTAACAAAATAAAATCAAAATGCCTAGAGGCAAGAAATTCTGACTATCTACATTATGGCTGTGGAGGCAGGAGCCTAGTTGCTTGCTGACCCTGCTTCTGTGAAGCTGGGAGCTGTGGCCTCCTCACCCTGGCCCCAGGAGAGGATGTGGCAACACATTCCTCCTCCTCCAGGGAGGGTCTGTGAGTGTTGTGGGCATCCAGGAAAACAGCTCATCTTTTAAAGATGGATCAAGCTATCTGTTAGCTTGGGAAATATGCCTAGTGGTGCAAAGCTCTTGGTGATTTATTGTGCAGGAAAGTCCTGCTGTGCTTATTTAACACATTTATCAGTCATGAACCGCCTGCTCAGCTTGTTAGAGAAATGTTCTCTTGCATCCAGAGTGTATCAAGGTTGACCAAGGTCATACAAGCAGTTTGATGTCTGTAGATGTGACCAGAGCTCCTAAAACATTTTTTGCTGGGCCCCTGCACCTTTTCTGCCCACTCCAACATGTGGCAAAACAGATACTGCTTTCAAAAGGCAAATCTATCCCAGCAATGGGAACATGCAGCATCTCTGGCACACTACCTAGACTTGCTGCACCCACTGTCCATAAAGAAACCTATAGGACATAATGTGGATAGTCAGAATTTCTTGCCTCTAGGAATTTTGATTTTATCAGAACAAACACATGAAGAGGAATGGTGTTCCATGTTTCATGGATGCAGCATATGTGCCGTGTATGCCACAGACAATATCATAGATTCATAGAATTGTTCAGGTTGGAAAGACCTTTAAGATCTTCGAGTGCAAGCACTACATGTCAGTTGGTAAAGGCTGGAGTGCAAGATACAGCGATTCACAGGTCTAATCTTGTTAGACTTTAAATCAGCCTGCTTATTTTGTATGGAGAATGCACTTTTAAATAGCAGCCTTTAAACTTGTTAGCATTTTTCTATATACTTTCCTGTGACTAAAATACTTTTCATATCAGAAGAACTTGCAAGAATGTTACATTCAACTTCTTTAATGGCTAACAAGGCAAATACGTGATTTTTGGGTCTGGTCCCTGTCAGGTCAGCTTCTGCACTACTGGGGGCATAGATTAGCATTGCTACGGGGCCCCTAATTCTTCCAGCTCATCAGTAGCTGACTAGGTATAGTGTGTATTAAAAAGAAATTAAAAATCACTTCCTCCTTACACCAATAAGAGATCTGAATCTGGGATCATTAGACAATACTTTGTACAGACTTACTGTAGCTCAAAATTTCTCTCCTCTCACAGTTTACTGACTGTACCTACACTGGGATCCCCCCCTTACCGTAAACCAAAACACTGTCTTGGCAGAAGATGATACCCTGCGATAAAGGTTCCCAAAACTTCTCCTCCCAGCCTTGGATACATGGATCTTATGTTCTAGGATGTAATGATATACTTTATCCAGAGTGGCACATTAGTATTGTAGGAATTAAATTAAACAAGAATTAAGCAGCAAAACTAATTCACACAGATAATTGTTAAGAAAACACAGAAATCTCCAGCAAAAAGTAAGAAAATTTATTTCACAAAAGCTACAGTTCAAACTTTCACTCTTGATCCTTAAGTGAGGGATGAAAAATATCTCTGGAAATTAGCCTGGGAACTAAAATTTACAACTTCAATGGGTACTAGATGTCAAGGACGCAATAGAAAAACAGGTTGGTGGCGTTTCCTCCACACCATATCCTCTATGAAGAACTCACTGTTCTGTAGGCAGTAATTACTGATTTCTCATCCCACAGTGCCTAAAATATTATCACCTCTCTTTCTGCTATGATTCTCTTCTGCTCCCATGGTACCAATGATCCTTTTCCTTGAAAAGGACTAATTCAATTAAATTAAAATCAGAGCAGTGATTCATGCTCTTGGTTTAACTTGGAGATTTAGAACTGAAAAAAAGGACTTATGGGCTTGAGAGCTTCTAGTATTTTCCAGCTCTATCAATCAAAGTTGCCTTTGTAAACATTGTCTTGCTTATATCCTTGGAGCACTGCAAGCTACAACAGTGCATTACAAATACAAAGCATCACTGGTGATTAAAAAAAAAGGTGTATGCAGTCTGAAATAACTGAGGACCCACTTCTGTTCCAAGTCTTGTTTCAGTAGCTTTATTTTTACTTTAAAAAAAGAAAGTAGCTTGTGTGTGGACCTGATATGTCAATGGTTGCACAGAGCATAGCAGCATGTCTGACGTGGAGAATTAGCCTCAATTTTTCAAGCTCATGAGTGGCTTTACAAAACTCAATCACTGTTTTCTCCCATCCTCCTCATGCCCTCCCTTGTCTTTGCTGGTTCCATTGTTTGTTGGCATCAGTCAATGTCTGCTTGTGACTGGTACAGATAAGATGGGCTGCTGGGTCACAGGCAAGGAGCCATAGATAGGAGGTGGAGAACAGCTCTGCTATTGTCTGTTTACTAGAAATTAATTTTTGTTATATAAATGAATAAAAACCGTTCAGCAGCTTTATTGTTCAGTAATCTACATGATAGCTTTAATCTAAAGAAGATTCAGCAGTTGCAGTGGAAGAATAGTTTCCGACGGAGATTATCTGTATTTATCATTCTCAACCTTGCGTGAGTTTTGCCAGGTCCTTAATGGTAAAGAAATATGGGGTTAAAGTCAAGATTATTGTAACTGCAAAAACAAATTGGCAGACTAGCTAAGAAAATACACTGTATTCATTGAGACTTTCCCTGACCTGCAGAAACTGCATTTAGATCAGATTACTTTCATGCTTTTCTCCAAGGCATATTCCACATTTGTATGTTATTTTCTTAATTTTTATTTCATGAGGAAAAAAAAAAAAAGACCGTTAATTTGTTTAGTGCTGAGTCAAAGCCTGGAGATAAAAATCCTTCTGTGGTTCATTAAGGGATTAATTTAGTTAATACATGTGTGACAGCAAAACTGAGGGGTGTGGTTCATAGTTTGGCCTTTATTGGTCTGATGGCAATGTCTGTACTAGCAAATGAAATGGAACAAGGGTTGCTGGCTGGAAGGCAAATAGTGACTCAGCTTGTGTTCCTGGGACTGAGCTCTCCAGGAAGCTTCCCCAAACTGGCTGCCCTCACCCCCAGCGCTGAGCAACCAGGCATCATTCCACTGCTAGCTCCGTGCTGCTGTGGGATATGAAGCTGGTATCTGGCTTAGGCCAAAGCCATGCCACAGAGTGTAAATGAACAGCATGCTCACAGGGCGATCGTAGGGTAACCTCCAAGCTGTGTTTTGGCCTTGTTCAGCCCACAGATGTAGGTGAACACTCCAGTTTTTCAACATCTCTCTTTTATTGCGTAATCTAAAACTGGACTGAAAAAATCCTGATGTAGCCCCAAGAGTGATGAACAAAAAGGACAGATCATGTCCTTAAACTTGCTGCTTATGTGCATGCTAAGGCAGTGCACTGTGTAATAACAATCAGAGATTTAGAATGTAAGCTTCCTGCATAGAAGATGTGGGAGAAGAAAATGATAAATGTAAATATTTTATCTGATTTTCTGTGTGAGGAAAATGCAGTCATGTTAATGCATCCATATAGTCTAATAATAAATGCCAACATTTAAATTTATTATTAGATACAGAAGAGTGGATGTCAGTGTAGTGAACAGCTACACAGTGCTAAATGTTATTCACTCAGACGTTGTTTAACTCTTGATACCTCTTTGAGGTGGTTAAATTGCATACTGGAAGTCAAAAAGAGGGCAGGTAATGTAATTTTTTGCAAAAGTCCACTTAAATGGGCCTTTTTAAATTTTTCTTTTCTTCTCCTGCTTCACATGGTCACCAAAAAAAAGCAGGTCATCCTGTGTAAATGGGTAGTGTAAAACAGCTGAATGAATGACTTGACTAAGCTCACACACTGAAGACATCATTATTAAAAATGGCCTAGATAGTTTGGTATCTTTATTTGTTAAGAACCTGACCTAACACAAACCGTATCTCAGGTCCAGGAAAACTAGGGTGCAACTGCTGGAACTTCACAGATAATATTTGTGTAACATGATTAGCTTGTCAGAAACCGACCTCACCAGAATTGTTTTGCCCATTATGCACTGACCTCAGCATTCCAATATGTGACCTATTTAGGCATTGATATTTACAGATTGTATTTCATTGATTTTCAAGCCTCCTCAGCCAAATGTTCTTAGAATGTGAAATAATCTTCCTGGGTAAGAAATAAATAATCTGATTTCTTCGGTCTTCTAAAGCGAACCTTGACAAAAAGAAAAGTCAGTCCCTGGTAGCAGATGGGACAATGCATCTAATATCTCTCTGCTTTCTCTTTTTTTCCATGATTAAGTTGTATGTAGACATCTTGAATAAACAGTTTTCCATATAAAAAAGCTTCTGTTAAGACCACGAAGAGATTTTCAGGGATTAACAAGTGCTGTCTGGGACTTTTTGCACTGCTTAATATACTGTCTCCCTAATTCAGTGCATTGACTCATTTCTTTTCTCTCTTTCCAGAATTTCTCCACGAAAGCCATCAGTACTCTTGACTTGGTAAGAGCAGCCAGTTTTTTTTTTTTCCCACGTGATATTATCCCATTGATTTTAAGAGAAACACTTCTACTGCACTTGCAGGTATGCAGAATGTGTCTTGAGAGCAGTGAATTTGCTCATTCTTGGCATCTTCATTCTTAATAGCTTTTTTAAAATGTAAATTAGAGACCAAGCTTAGAGAATCGGAATTTTTTGAGCACATGGTAATTGCAGAAATCTGAGATGGTTGCTCTGAATGGTAGGTTGTCAGTCAGGCTGGCATTAATGTGAGCTCTCAGGATTTGTATCGCTAGCTTAGAGTAGCTCAAGAGGAAACAGGACTCTTTTCTCTCACAGCGGCAGCAGAGCTAACTCCCAACTCCATCCTCTTGCCCCTGAAGCTCTTTTAATTATTGTGATCCTGTTTGCATAAATCAACAACTTTAAAAATTAATTCAATGCAGATCAGCTAGGAAGTGAAATGGTGATTCTTACACTGCAAAACTGTAATATTATGCAATGATCTAAATTACCAGAAAGCTGTGGGGCAATCCAAGTGCTTTTAGGCTTTTTTGGATTACAGTATTTCTGAATCAATGAATTCCCATTAAAAAAAAAAAATCAGAAACCAAGCCAAGAATACCTCAAAATTCTGTAGTCAGCCTTTGCAACCATATATTTATATGGAGGTGGTGGCATTACTGGGAAGATAATAACTCTTTAGTTGAATGAAGTTCACCTTTAGGTAGATTAAGTACGTTCAGACAGTCACATTTGAAAAAGTAATTTTTAGCGTTCACTAGAAATAAAAACATGATCAGAGAGAAGAGCAAATGAGTCGAGTGGTGGTGCTCTAGTCAATGCTTGCAGTAGGCACAAGCTGCTGCATTCCTGTCCTACAACATGGTTAAAAAAACCCAGGCTGTCATGTCTTTAAAGTGACAGGACTGTCTGGAGGGTTGTCTGTCCATCCTGCAGGTGAAAGCAGCAGGAGCAGTGATGCTCCAGGCTGGCTCTTGCCAAGGCAGTTCTGCATTCTCACAAGCCACTTCACAAGGCGAGTTCACAGCCTTGCGTACAAGTTTTCAAGACTGACTTGTGGTCTCCACTATATTGCTTTGTTATCATGACAAGGAGGTTTCAGGAACTCTCTATTGACAAGAAACCAAACAGGCTATTCTTACCAGCTGATGGCAGAGCAAGGAGTTGCAGTGAAACTGGTTTGGGTTTGCAAAGAAATGGAAGCGTGAAAATTTCTGGGAAAACTACAATAGTGGGCAACAGCAGGGGAAATTCCAGGCCTGATTTAGAGCAGACCACAGACTGGGAAAATGCTCTCAGCATCCTTGCCCTGGTCTTTTAGGAATGACGTAACTAGGAACAAGACTGGAAACAGTCTGATTGGGATCATGCAGGGAAAGGTTCAAGCTGAGAAGCAGGTCTGGGGGCTCTGCTCTCTGGCTCTGTAGGATTATAATAAACCTTCTACTAAATTTGCCTCTTAAGCCTGCCTGCTGTAAAGAAGACAAAGAGCACAGTGGTTAGTAGCACAATAGACATCATGTGTTTGGAATGATGACATAAACAAGTTCTGGGAAGCAACAGTACAAAACGTCTACTGACGGAGGGAAGAAGGGGATGTCCCTCACATTCTGCAGATGTACAAAACAGTTTCACTGTCTTGTGCCAGAAGCAGATGTACAAGGAATGTCTTCACAGAGTTAGGTCCTGCAGCAGGACCTTTTCCATCTCAGTAACTTCCTTTGTGTAAGAGGGCAGAATAAGGTCCTCCAAAACTAATCTGGCTAAACAGTAAGCCATATGAGTTGTGTCTTTATTGTGCCTAGCCCTGCCTTAGACCTCTGTGTACCAGCATGTGATTTTCCTTCATCACAGCAGTGGTACATGTGAGGTTATGAGTCCTGGAGTGAGTGCTGGGGAAGGTACTAATGTGTGTGGAATTATGCAATACAGGAGGGAGAGGTCTAGAGGAGACATCTGCCATGCAGAGTAGCTGAGAGCAAACGTAAACAGCAGCAGAGAGTATCAGAGGATCTTAAATGTTGTGAGTGTACTTATGTTTCTGCCTTGTAAGACTGTCACTGCCAGCTGACCTGCACAATGGGGATGAAAACAGGACATGTATGTACGTATAGTGCAGCTGTATTTGGGACATCATCTTTAAGTCAAACTCTGTATTCTTGCATCTAGTTATGCAACCACTGCAGAGATGCCAAGAGGCAAAAGACAGTAAATGCCTTCTGATGAGGATAAAAGGTGAACTGCGGTGGCAGATAGGAGCAATTTTGGCTCATAAGAGCAGTGGAAGAGGGGACCTTTTCAGCATCAGTATGAAGAAGGTGTGCAGGAAAGGGAAATGAGAAGCTGGAAGAAACAGGCAGCAGAACAGGAGGAAGGATGAGACCCAAGGCAAATTAGCTGGGGGTATAAATCAAGCCTGGAAACATGGCCTAGTTTACATTAGCAAAAAAATAGCACAGGAAAGGTGAAGCAGGGTGGACAAAAATCTGTTTCGGATTGGGCTGAGGAATGAGTAGGAAATTGCAAGTAAGATTTAATATGGTTTGCACGTTGCTCCATTTATGTGAGTATCTGGGCACTGGACTCTTCCACAACAGCCAGGATCTCCTACACAGCAATAAATGCTATCACACCTACAAGTTTCCTATATGCTGCTACTACAGAGGACATTGTGCATACCTTTGACCAAAAGAGGCAGCAGCTCTTGCAGATAATTGCCACAATTCTACATTTCCAGACACTGACAAACTGGTGAGGGCAGTAAAGTTGAAACTATAATGATTGGTCTTTTCACTACCAGTCTTTGTAGTTTTAGGGGGTATGTTATCATGAAGGTTTTTTTGTGTAATGTGCATTGTTACATCTTCTGAACTCAGCATTAGTAGTGGGTTAGGCAGTGAGACTAGCAGTTATAGCATGTCTCACAGAATCCTCTCTACAGGGGGAGAGCTCTAAGAGTGGAGGGTTTATTATAGATTTTTGTAATAAAACATTACCAGTTTTTGTAGAACAGGGCAAGGCTAAAGAAATTAATTTTCTCTTTGGGGATTCTGATGTTCTGAATTTCCTGTGGAAGCTTATCCTTCCATTCTTGGCAAGACCTGAGAGTTGTATTACAAAGATCCATATTTGTATAAAATTCTTTTGTGTTAGAGGACTAGAGACCTTGCTTGTTCCCTCTATTCATTAATCACTAATGCATCAGCACCAGCATTTCCAGCAAATGGGTGCCATTCTGGGCACGAGCAATAACATGCTACCTTAAACATTTACTCTTGTATCCCTATCTGGAAATCTGTAGTAGTTTAAGGACTGATGCAATGACTTAGGTTCTTTTATTCAGCCTGCAAGTAATAAACACAATTCTCTTTTGCTGATCAAATGTCTCCCAGGGATATCTGGACAGCCATGAGACAGATTTCTACCCTGCATGTGGAGTTATTTCTGTATAAATATTTAAGCAGTTCTTAATTTACCTGATCATGTTTGCCATACTTTTTTAGCTGGCTTTTTATTCTATCCATGTACTAACCAGGCACCCAAACTCTAACCACTGTCAGCACTGTGAGTTCACATTTGGATGTCTTCTGCTCTGTTATCCTTTTCGTACTTACACTTTAACGGATGAGATAAACCATGTTAAAGGTATCTTGTGTAAACTTCTAATAGTTCTTTGATGGTCTAAAGACATCCTGATCCTTAGTCCACTACTTATCTGTGTATCAGTTGACAATCTCAAGCCATTTGGTTACACAGCTTTTGTAATTCTAAATACAAGCTTCCTGTGCCTACTTCACGTTACTATAACAAACACTTGTAAACCCCAGTTTTCATCCCTGAGATGGGACCAACCCTCAGAGAGTCCTAAAGATGAAGACAGACATCTAATCAGTGTTTGGGAAGTGGGACAATGAGAGTGAAGGAGAGATTCTGTCCATGTCAGAAACTTGGTCAAAGAGGTAAACTGAATGTACCAGCTGGATTTCCAAAATGGATGCATGCATTAATCCTGTAATCTAGATGAGCTCTGATGAAAGCATGAACTACAGAGGTAGTTTCATCAATTGTTGAGTTGAAGGAGAACTTTTGGGCTGACTGAGACAGTAGCAAGTGTATCCTATCGTGCTGTTCTGTGAAAACCTGTGTTAGCTGTGATTAGCTCTGCATGCAGGAGTGCTCTGAGATGACACACTGAAATAGCCAGTTGTGGATGCATGATAATCTGCAACCAAGGAAACTGAAACAATTTTGCATATTAAAAACCAAAACCAAAACCAAACCAAACCAAACAAAACGAAAAGCAACTTTCATCTGCCTGCATCACTCAGATCTTTCCTTAATCTTAGCTTCAATATGAAGATCTTGCTGCTCATCATCTAAACCAGGCAGTGGATCGCATAAGAGGCAGGGGTAGAGTCACGTGTCAGGGGCCAGTGGTGTATTTAGAACAGCTTACTTGCCACGCTTCGGAGGGATGGAAACAAGCCTTGTAGGCTAGGAGCTGACCTGAGCTGTGGAAGGTGTCTTGGTTCACCTCCTGTACCTGCTATATGCTTCCTCTGTGGCCATAGGTAAGCTCTTCTGTCAAAAAGCACAAGTCTACACTTCATGATCACTTCTTCCCCAGTGGGTCTCTCTTCCTTCAGTGACGTGATGCCTTAGCTCATGGATCTTGTTTTGAATGTGCACAAACAGGAGACTTTCTGCTCAGTCTGTTAAAACTCACAGCCTTAATCCTCCTAGCACCTCAGCAGTAAAGCATTGTACAAGAAACAATCCTGACCTTTAAAGAGGTTTCAGAAGGGAGTGGGAGGGAAGTGCAGGCTTGCAAAGTGGCTTGTTTTAGCTCATCTACCAAGTTAGCCACAGGAGAAGGAACAAAACTCTAGTCTGTGAAGCCTGCTGTTGCTGATCTCATTTTAACAGTATGCCATGTTCCATGTTTTTACCTAGACGACTGGTTTTATATGTTCTCCTTAAACATAATCTTATTTTTTGCAGCTACTCACTGCTGTGCCACTGGTAGACATACAAATAAATAGAGCATAGGAGAAAAGAGCTACAGTGGCTTTATAGTGGAAAATGACTCCACAAATATAGCAGGGTACTGGAGTCAACGGGTGTATGCAAATTAATTATTTTGTTAATTCAGCATCCTTTATTTCCAAAAATCCTTTGATATGTTCCTGCCTTACCAGAGGCTCTCTAAGGAACAAAGCAGTTAAATAACTGATCAAAGAGTTATGAATAAGTGGCCAGCTTTCATGATAGAGAGGTAACTATAGTCTGGTTTTACTACCTTCAAACTCAGGCAATGATGATGTCAATCACACAAATTACAAGCCTCTCAAAGACAAATCAAAAGGAGTAGGGCATCCCAGTGGGCACAACGAACCCATCTCAGGCTTGGTCACTGCTCTTGGCATGGTTTGGGATAGTTAAGGAGAGAGCAAGTGATCTCTCACCTTACCAAATCAATGACCTACTGAATGGCACTTTAGAGCTGGACCTCTGGATCATTAGATGCAGAGTGGGCTAGAGAAACACCTCCATAAGGAGAACTAATAAGTTCAGTTTATTTTTCTTTTCATGTTGGAAACAAAAAGAAAGAGTAAGGGTATAACAGGAATCTATGGAGTTATGAATGTCATGTGCAGCTGGAATAGGCAACCATGATTTAGTGTCTGATGAGATTACCAGGTATCAAGACAGAAAAATAAGCAAGACTGAGTACTTATACAGTCTCATAATTCTGTTATAGAACTAGTCATCACATAGACACTGTAGCAGTCACAAAATCAAATGGCTTTAGAGAGTAAATACACAAAGTCAGAGGAAGAAGGTCCATCAGTTAATAAATACAAAGAAACTTAAATAACTTTGGCTTTGGACGTCCCTAAGCAAAGATCGATGAAAGCTAGAGTGATCCGTGAAAAAAAATGTGGTAAACTTGCTCTGATCTTTACTTTTTCCCAAATCCCCAGCAGTGGCTAGACTCCAGGAGTATAGAGACTGGCTAGGCAGACCTTCAGTTTGAATCTCTGTGTCTATTTCTGCACTCTTATGGTGGCTGTTGACTCAGATCACTGGTCTTCTGGTTGCTTTTGATTTTATGTGTATATTCATTGAAGGTGGATGGAGAGAGAGATTTCTCTTGCTCTGTGGATGCAGAGTCTCTAATGGAGTGGGATGGGCCCCTGATGACTCCTAGGGCTTCATAAGCTACTTTCATACACATTGTAATTAATAGTTAGGTAGGAGCCAATTGAAAACATGCACATTAAACAGAACCTAGTTTGACATGCTCATGCCTGCTGTTATTTGCATGGGAACTTGCCATGGTTTTTTCCTTTCTCTAACTCTTTGACCTTCAAGGCTCTCACTTAGAGCCACACAGTTCTCCATTGCCCTCAAAATTAGGTACTGACAGCACAAAGCACCCTGACTGTAAGCTTTGTCTTTCAAAACCTCTCTCAGAACGTGTTTTCCAAGCATCCTGGAGATACAAGCCTTACACATGCTATCCAGGAAGGGAGAAGATTCTTCCTGGTACAAACTGTTCCCTGGCTTTCTCAGGCCTGCATTCTCTCTTGATTTTTTGCTAGCTCCCTCAGTTCAGGAACATGCCTGCTGCTTTCTTGTCTAACACTGAGCACCGGTTGTGAATAATAGCTAATGCTGGATTGACATCCAGAAGGAGTTTGAATCACTTGGTAGAAAAGCATCAGCAGACAACCCCAAACTGATTTTTCCCCAGTATTCTGAGTAGGATCCAGACCAAACACTAACATCATGTTAAAAAATAATCACTTTTCAATGTATGAGATTAGGTTTCCTTCAGTACTTCAGTGATGGTACCAGCAAAGCCATATTCTAAAAGTCACACTGACATCAATAAGGACTGATGACTGGAAAGATATATGGATTAGAAAAATCAAACTGTTCTTTAGATTCTGATTTTGGCTATTTTTTTTTTTCCCTTTAGTAATGTTTTTTATATTATATATTTTTTTTACAAAAATAGATTGATATAACTTTAGTTTATACTGTATTTGTTTTCAATAAAATCTGGATTGCAAGTATTTTAAATTAAGTTTTATTTAGAAAGATATGTTGTGGCTTTTAAAGTTCATTTAAACATCTGTCTTACTCATTACTTTTGTAAAATCTTGGGTTTTCCCAAGTACAAAGTTTGGTGAAAGGGTGGGCAGACCATGACTGTTGTATTTTTAAATAATGTTTCTCTTGTTGATTTAACCTGAAGCTCTGTTTGGTGCTTCAGAATCTAAGTCAACAGGGGTCAAGTGGAGTGGGGTTATCAAGCAACTCCTGCTGGAGATGGGATATGAAAGACCTTCTCTGGAGACCTCTGACAGCAACCATGAATGTCTCACCAGATAAGTCTTAAGAGGACCATCAGATAGAAAACACACTTGCAAAGCCTTGACAGTGAACTTTGTTAATTAAGAACAATGCACCATTTAGAAACAAAGCTAGGGACTGTTGCTTCTATCTCCTAAGGCAATGTTTTGTTTGGACAGCCAGGGATGATGTAATGTTGGTGAGATTGGGTAGGGTAGAATGCATACCTTGCAAATGGTGTGTGGGTTTTACTCTCTGAGTGGTGAGCCTAAAAGAGGATAGTATCTGTCTTAACACTAAAAACCAAAAGGATAAAAAAAACAAACAAACAAACAAACAAAAAAAAAACAACCAAAAGCTTTTGAGCATCACAGGGTCTGTTGTTCAGGCATTTTGTAATGTGTCTAAGGCAGTGCCGTCAAACCTGACCAAGAGAACATTCTTTTTACTAGAGGATGTGCCTTTGTCTTCAGCAAGGTTTGGATCAATCCCTCTCTTATAAGTTTTCATTCCATCACCTTCTTCATGTTTCCTTAGTTACCATATGGAAGAAAATTCACAGCAATATCGTGGCAGAACGGGAGGAAAGGAGGATTTCCTAGAAATCTTGTCTCATCTATGACAGTAATGTAGAATATAGTTGCCATGGCATATTTCTTGAACCATAACTCTAATATCTGTTTTACTCATGGCATAACTTCAACCTGTTTCTGATATATATGATTGTTGAATGAATTGTGCATTAATCCTGCATTACTGTGAGTGGACTGCAACCAAGCATTTTCTTTCAGACCACCAGAAGGAGCTATTGAATTCAAAAAGGCTTTCCTTCAAAGCAGGAATACCTCGTACAGCAGGGCAAGCAGTAGGATAATGGAGCAGGTACTCTGTCTTCCTTGCAAAGTCCAGCTCTGAGCTGCAAAAAAAATTCACATTTAGAGGCTGCATCTTTTTTTCTGATCCACTGTGTTGTAGTAATCAAAACTGACTTTACAGGGTTTAAGATGCTGCAGGGAGAGGTTTAAGGCATCATTCCTTTAGCATATACTAACAAAGACTAAACAAATCTAAAGAGATGGCAAATTCATTGAGGCAGGTTAACCATATATTTTCAAAGCACAGGGAGTGTGAAAGCTGCCATTTTGCATCAGGTCAGCTGGGAGATGTTGGGCTTACAGACCTGCAAAACACTTGACAGAGCTAGTGGCAGTGTCTATAAAGACAAATGAAACTTGAAATTCTACTTATCCAGGCTGACTGGCAATCAAAACACACCAGTCACTTGTTACATGTTTTCTGGGATGATATGAAGATGTGCAATTATTTGTTGTTAGCTCAATATAGATGTCTCATGATCAGATTAATAAAATGAGGTGTTGGGATTTATAAATAGCCATCCCCTCTATGAGCTTTGCCCTTGATATTTGATAAAAAAACCCGTTATACTATCAGAAAGTGGGTTATGTTGCTTCTGACTGTCTTCCATTTATGCTTGCTTTCATCTGACAGCAGCCTGAAAAAGTCTGATGGTGGTTTGTGGATGGTGCATCCCAGGTGAGCACATGTGTATATGGCTTTGAATCGGTGTTTGGGACAAGACCTTCATTAAGTCTGTCCACTGATTTGCTGCTATAACACTGACTGGAAGAGATTCACACTGCCTGTCTGTAAGACACTATCAAGATGTAATCCTACATGTATTTCACAGAACAAACCCCTCATCTGTCTATGGGCAGAGCAGGTACTAACACAAAACATCAGTGCCTCAGTTAACCTTCGTTCTATGCTAAGACTGATAGGAGCTCTGGCTCTCTGGATGGATCTTAAAAACTATGCCTACAGTTGTTGCTGTGTTGGGCTGTGCTTCTGGATCTGCTCATTTCTTTGGGAAGGAAGAAAAGCGTGGGGTGACATGGAAGAACAGGATACATACTGACACATATGGGTTGTTACAAAAGGAAGGGAAGTAGTGATCAGTAATGGTTATTTCTGAGTATGCCAGCAAACAGCATTTGTCACTAAGCTCCCAGTTGTGGTGTCCTATACAGTTTGCTAAATCAGTGTATCCATCATATTAAAAGAATATTTGTTCTAAACATATGGATTATGGGTGTCTTTGGATTAACAGAAGGAGAAAAGGTGTCTGAGGAGTTACTTTCCTAAATACTTTCTAGTAGTAGTTCAGGTTGACTCAACACTGTCTTTTCTTAACTGAATTTCTCAGCTTGTAATGGATTTGCATTTAAGAGAATCTGCTAGTACTCAAGCAGAGGTTTGGGAGGATGCGTAGAATAAATCAAATATTGTCCTGAGGAGCTGACGGTGCAAATGGTAACGAGACATGAAAAGCAGGTATAAATCATAATGTAGAAGGAAAGAAAGGAGTAGAGAGAAGCTGAAAGAGAGCATGGAGTGGAGGGAAAGGTATATAGTGTTGGTTGGATGTCTAGTTTGAAGGTTTCATATGTTGGGCTCTTTCTTGTTTTTTCTTACCATGATAAATGTCCAGCAGCCCTTTTCAGAGGGGATGATATTGTGCTAGATGTTTTACTGTGAAAAGATGAAAATTGAAGTTGGTCCCTATCTCAGATTTGAGATCCAAGATAAGACATTTGGAAAAATGTTACAAAGAACAGGTATCATACGAAATGAGTTACATGTCAAAGACACTGTATAAATTTAGCAGCTTCAGAACAAAATACCTTTGGCATTTTATTATGGGCTAAATCCTATTTATTTATACAGTGAGACTACTCTCAGAAGTAATTAATAGCGAATACTATATAAATGTAAATAGTTCTGATTTTACTTTGTAGCAGTATCTCACAGAGATTTCTTCTTCCCAAAGCAGTTTAACATGCCCTGTGCTCTTTTTCTTAGGAAATGGGAATAGTTACAACAAACTCTGTGCTGTAATGACCTTGAACCCAGACTATTGTAATTTTTTGGCGTTATGAGACTGTTGCATTGTTTGAAAATAGAAATAACAACCAATCTATGTGCTCAGTAACACAGTGGGCACTAAGACCATATCAGACTAAACCTCACTTGTCTTCATGCTACAGATTTTTCATCCCCAAATCTCTCTATCAGTGCAGCACAAACTACCAGAGGACCTGTCTCAGCCTGAGCCTGACTTTCTGCGACAACTACATCTCATAGGAACAGCATTGTTGGCATTTGGAAGACTATTTATAGGAAAACCATCTTGGAAATAAATATGCATTTTCTCCCAAATGAAACTTTCTACTTCAGATTCTCACTAGACCTCCACTTCAAAGAAAAGAAAAAATGTAGCCTTTATAAAACTGAAATAAGAAGGTACTTGATATCTTTTTGTCTCCACTTAATTTCCTGGTGCTTGAATGGTCCTAAAATAATCTAAGTAGACAAGTAAATGCAAGCAGACTGTAGGAAATCTATTGTGGAGAGGAAAGAAACACCTTTCACTGTGCACGAGTCTCTTCAGAACCACACAAACCTGTTACTATCAATATATTACTTACAGAGAGCTAAATCTTATTCACCTTATGGAAATAAGTAAGCCCCCTTATGACCTAATCCCAGCAAACAGAAGGCTTCTGTCTGTCCAATCAGTACTGCCTTAAGTGACAGCACACATAACTCAGTCCTTTAAAGGTGTGCGTCAGATCTGCATGCCTGTGTTCAGAGTGAGCTTCCTACAAGATTCTCCTTTTTCGTCTTATTCAGGTTGAAGGTAACTAGGCACTGGCTGATTGGTTTGTTGACCTTTTTAGGAGGGATCCTGGTACTGGGAGTTGAGCTATGGCATTGCTTTGTTAGGATTTTGAATAACGGTTTTGTGATGTGACTTTTGTGCCCTTTAAACACTGTGGACTTCAGTTCTGCCCATGCAGGCTCTAACACAGAGGAATCCAGTTATATGCTGTCATCAAAAGGTTTGGGCATTCCTTAGCTTTCTTATGGTGCAGGGCTTCTTCTGAGCCACAACAATTAGATTATTGGAATAAATTAATTCTTACAGAGTCAGATTGTCAGTGTACTACTCCCCTTGCTGACTTGTTGCATATCTAACAGTGCAACTTTTGTACAAGTAGGTATTCATTGGCAAGAATAAAGAGTTTCAGTCTGGCCTCTTCCCAACATTGCAAACATGTTTCTCATGGTACAGTTACTGACTAGTAGAATGAAACATACTTGGGACATTTTGATGACCTCCTCATTTGGTCCCAAACATCTGCCTAGAGTCACAGTCCAGACACACAGAGCAAGTAGGAGACTGTCAACACAGTCTTAACACTCGGTGGAAGTTTTCAAGGATGTCATTAATCTCAAGTTACATCAGCTTTCTGACGTGTCAACACCTAGGCTCCTTCTCTTTAGCCAATGGTAAGAAAGAGGCAGCTTCAGAGGGAAGTCGATCCCAACTATCTTTCTCCATTGTCAGAGAAGGAAATTAAATTACGAATGAATTAGAGACCTATTTATTAAAAGATAAATACAGATGAGAGACAAGTTACCCAAACTAAGACTGTTCTTTGCACACTGGTATTATTACATGATGGTGCCAGTCAGAGCTGGCTGCATCTGCTGTGTTCATGAGGGAAGTGTCTCCTTTGTGCAGCATCACTCACACTGGGTAGCACAGTCCATGCCTCCAGTCAAACACTGTTAATGGTGGCTATTTTACTACTTGATTTCCCTTTTTTCTTTCTTCTTTTGAATTTTCCTACCCATGAGTAAATCTGTCTCAGTCGGTACCAAAGATGGAAAAAATACTCTGAAGTGGACTGAGGATCACAAAGGGATACCTTTCCTCTTCTGTCCTGTCTCTCTGACTCTTTTGCTCTAGTGTCTAGATTAAGCCATCTGTGGCACTTTTTATCTAGCACTGTGCAGAGCAGATAGTATGACTGATCTCTTGGCACAGCCAGTGTATTGCCTTGGTGGGCAGTGTGGGATGAAAAAGCACAATACAGGCCTTTTCTCTCTGAGACTTGTTTATCTGCACGACATCCAGGCCGCTGTGGGAGAGCTCTCCTCTTGGTGATCACTGGCAACCAGAACCGAATCAAATAAAGGCAAATTTACAGAAATTCTCCTATACAAAGAGCTGCGCTAAAACAAAGCTGCGTTTTTGTGGTGCATTGTCCTGACTCTGTGTGAGTCCTGTAGAGAGACAAAGGCAAGCAGGAAGGAAATCTCAGCTGCTTAGTAAATGCCCTAATTTGATTTATTTACTGCTCCCTTCCCCCACCCAAACTGCTCTGCTAACCTGTTAGTCCCAACTCAGACAAGTAAGACCAGCTAATCTGATTAGTTCTGACACACAGGAGCAAGGCTGCTGGGAAAAGCTGGACCCTTACAGCTGTTTCAGGCTTCAGCTTCGATCATAACGTTATGGGTTTACTGAATGTATAGCGCGGTGTGACAGGAGCCCGGCAGCATGTACACAAGTGAACAGTGTGACCATCTCTGAAGATTTCTACCCTGGGTCTGAGGCCACTGGAATACAAACCATGTTTCGTGTCACCTTCAATGTAGTGACAGAGAAAGTTACCTTCACCTTGGCAGCCTGCCCCTCCGTCAAATGGAAGGTAAGCTCAGATATGCATCATGTAGAAAGGTTGACGGCACAGGAAAATGAGTATCTAAACTGTTTTCCCAAATATAGGCTGTGTTTACAGAATTTTAAGGGGATTAATAATGTTGTAAGGGAGCTGCACTTCAAAGTGGTATCTGCATGACTAGTTGGAGTTGGACTAAATGGATCTGGTTCTAAAGAACAGCTTATTTGTTGCCTTCTAAAGCTTTTCTAGTTTGACTTTTAGAATAGCCAAATTCATAGTCACTTTCCTCATTCTGGTCTGGAAATGCAAGTTTATTTATATTAACAGCAAATCCAGCAAGGTATATAAACACAAGCTACTAATTTCTGTCAGGAAAGGT